>NW_009703121.1:1420-5023 GCF_000703405.1 Apaloderma vittatum | reverse complement strand
GACCCCTGGGTCAGAGAGAGGGAGAGGGGGGGTTTCAAGACCTCGTGTGTGAAATCGGCCCCTTCCCCCCGCGGGGAGCTTGCGCGGGAGCCTGGGGCTGTGAGCGACCTGTGGGCCATCACCCCGTGCTGCTCGTTCGCAGGAGGGGGGGACCCATCACCTTCTCCTCGAGTCGATCCGGGAGGCGCCAACTGCACATCGAAGGGGCCTCTCTGGAGCTCTCGGACGACGACGCGGAGAGCAAAGGCAGCGACGTGAACGAAGCGCAGCCGGCCCCGGCTGAGTAGAGCCCCCACGGCGTTTGCATGCAGAGACCTTGTCCGTGACAGCGGCAGCAGGAGGACTTTCCTGACCACCGAACTGCCTTGTGGCCCTAACTCTGCCTTACCACACGTCGGCATGCTACAAGGTTACTTATCATAGGTCAACTATGTCTTAAGGCTCTCCAGCCTCTCCATACTGTACCCTGCTTCAGATATAGGTACAACTGCTTCTTTTTTGTTTTTTATATATAGTAACAAAATGGGATCGTCTCCGTTCAGTGCATCTCTTTTCCAGATACTCATCGTAAAGCCATTTTATAAAGCATCATGTGAAGGATGAAACTTTTTGTTTCTTTGGTTTTTTTGGTTTGTTGTTTTGGGTTTTTTTGTTTTTTTTTTTTTACTGTTACAGAAAAACTTCATTCCCAGAGGGGTAGGTGGTTGGGACAGACCCATCGTCACGACTATGCATGCTTTGTTGTACAGACAACATCCTTCCATCGCTTCTGTGCTCGGCCGCCGCGCTGAGTCCGTTGGATCATTGAAGACCAAACCGCACCTGTATCTTTCTTTTCTTTTTTTTTTTTCTCCGAATTGTTGTGATCAGCACACAACCAGCGAGCGAACTGTGAAAAAAGGCCTTGGGGGGAGTGTTAGAGGGAGGCGTTAGGGATGAACGAGTAGTGTCCATTTTTAACCCGCGGTACCATTTCCAAAGTGTTCTCAGCTCCCGCTTCATCAGTCAGTGTCCGTGCAGTACAGGCAAACCCAGACAGCGGCACCGTTCCTCATCTGTACAGTCCTTCTGCCTTCGTAGAGACCTGCTATTGCCACCCCCAACAGAGCCGTGTATATATATTAAGGCTTAGTATAATGTGAACACCAGTGGAAAACACGCATACAGCACAGGCAAGAAGTAATTTATTAATGTAAGGCCTGCGGAGCCGAGCGGCCGCGCCGTGGGACGAGGCTCGCGCGGGGCCCGTGGTCACAGGGGTTCAGCGAGGGATGTTGCCTGCCTACGAGTTAACATGCCAGTGGATGTGAATCCTTTTTTTTTTCTGTTGTTTTTTTAATTTTTGTTTTGAACAGTATTACGGCGAGTAGTTAGCATTCGTTTTGTTTAACTAGCGGAAAAACTGACATTACAGAAAGTGCCTTAGACACTACAGTACTAAGACAATGTTACATATATAATTTGCCTATATAACAATGATTTAATGTATTAATTTTGACTGTGCTTCATATCATGTACCTCTCTAGTCCAAGTGGTATTATTGATATTAGTGACAATGAATCAGTGTTAACTAAGAAACTTCCTCTGCCACACGCTCAAAAGAAAAAAACAAAAACAACCAACGGATTTCCTTTTTTTGGTTAAAAGCTTTAACATCTGTCACAAAGGTTTTGTTGTGTGTGTTTGGATATTTTTAATCAAACTGGCTGTTGACCACCAGGCATCTGACTGCAAATATCTTGGTTTCTTGTATACCCATATTTCTAGACAATGATTTTTGTAAGACAATAAATTTATTCATTATAGATGCGGCCGCCTGCTCTGTTTACTTACCGGAAGAGCCATCTCCTGAGGCTGGCATAGACCTTAATAAACGAGAACATGACTGGAAGCTGCCTTTTCCCTTCTTCCTCTTCTGTTTGCTCGGGCTTTGGGTTGTTTGTTTTATTTCTCCTTTCCTTTTGACCTAAATACGACGGAAAGGCCGGGTCAGGGTTGAGCCTCGGCTGTTGGGCGCTAATGGCAAAGGCAGCCTGGAGCTCGCAGGGAGCTGCCTTTCGCAGGGTCCGGCCTTTGCCCCGAGCGGTGGCATTTCCCTTTCTGGGCGTCCTGTGCCGATCCCGGCTCAGCTCCGCAGCTTTTGCATCCGCTGCACAGAACGTGGGGACCCACATCCCGCCGCCCCAGGGAGGGGATGAGAGTGAGGAAGATGGTGGGACAGCGCTGTGCTGAGGGGAAGGAGGGCAGGCAGCCCTGATTCCCCTCCTTTGGGTCCTCTCCTCGTGCTGGGAAAAGGGCAGGGGCTGATGGAGGCTTTCCTGGTGCAGTCTCACACCTCGGGCCAGTTCTACGCACAGCCAGGGAGCTTTAACGGAGAGCTGACAGCAGTGGGGGGTCACTGCTGCACCCCCAGGAGCAAGCTGGGCACAGCGGGGTTGGGGGGTGGCCTCCCTCTGCCAGGGGTTCTGGCAGGAGCTGGGGAGTGGGTGGAGGAGGAGGGTGCCCGTAGCACTGACCCTGGGTGCTGAAGAGCTGCCCCGGGGGGTGTCTGAGAGGAGGCTGCACCCACCCTGGCAGCCCCCGGGAAGGGCCCCGGCACTGCTGTCCCACAGAGGAAGCACCTTTAGGCTGCCCCGAGGAGGTAAAAGTCCCCAGTGGCTGCAGCTGGAGGCGTCCAGCACCTCCACTAGATTCCCTAAAATAAATCTCACCACCAGCAGGAACAGGACCTGGAGGAAAGGGGGTTGGACGGGCAGCAGGAGCTGCACAGAGCAGCAGCTCTGATCACTGCTCCGTGACAAAACAGAGCCACTTCCACCGTTTCTGCAAAATCCACTGATTCCACATTAAAAGAACTTTATTGTTGGAAGATTACTCTCGGTCATTTGCTTGTATTTTAAACCACATCATGATCCGCGTCAGCACGGTGGTTTGGTACAACTGTCCTATTGAAACATGCCATAGAGATTTTTTTTTTTTTTTTGAATAAATAAAGCTACAAAGCCCAAGTTATGTACAAAGATCTTCAGCAAAGATATTATGTTTACAAACCTATGTACAATAAAACAAATGTAAACAGTCAAATGCAGCAGAGGATGCACAGGAAAGAAGGACCATACAAACCCTCACGGCAAGGTGTGGGGGGGATTCCCACCTCCCTTCTGCTGGGGCCAATGTTTTTTTCTCAGCGCTTTTGAATAAACCAACTCGGCGCTGCGGAGCCAACGGAACATGATAGACCAGACCGGGAACAACGATTTCTAAACCCACAGCTCAAACCCTTGGCTGGGTTTGCTGGTTTGGTTGAAAAAAAAGAAAAAAAAATATCCACCTGACTCTGAGGCACATTAAGACAGAGAAATCGCACAAAAAAACGTCGCTTCGAAGACCCACAAGGTTACGTGGTTGCCCAAAACTGTCACAGAAGCCCAGAGGTGACGCTGTAAAAATAATCCAGTCACGTATTACACCGATCGGAAGGTGGTTGTGGTGGTTATGGGGTCCTGGGAGGGGCTTTCATGGGCCTGGCAGCAGCTGGGGGAGCAGCTCCCCAACGCTCTCATGGGCTCCTTGGGACGGAGGCAGCGCGGCCGGGCTGCGCCG
>NW_009703121.1:814-1031 GCF_000703405.1 Apaloderma vittatum | reverse complement strand
TTGCATCGTGCCAAACCTAAGTGACGAGAATAGGTAGAGCGAGGGGCCGAGGACTGCCTGGCCGAGGTTTGGCGAGCAGGACACCTGCACCGCCTGGATCTGAGCGCTGCGTGTCGTGGCCCGTGCAGCACAGGACACGGGGCCAAGTCAGAGAATGTTCACGACAGCGATGGGAAGAAATAAACTGTATTAACATGACAGGAAGGGCCATGAGGGT
>NW_009703121.1:545-779 GCF_000703405.1 Apaloderma vittatum | reverse complement strand
GGGCGGGAATGGGGAGGAATTGGGAGCAGTTCTTCTCTTGGTGGGCTGAGAAAAGCATCTGCAAGTCCGAACACGACCTCCCACGGGCTCATACACTCAGCGGGAGCATCCCCGGCGCCGAGGATGGTCGAGAGGCTCCCAGGCCGGGGGGACCTTGATCGAAGCCGTTCACCGCCCTGAGAAGAAACAAGAGACAGGCCTGGTAAGTGAGGAGCAACCCCAAGAGACAGCACC
>NW_009703121.1:0-282 GCF_000703405.1 Apaloderma vittatum | reverse complement strand
CGGTACCGGTGCCCCTTCCCTCTGCGGCCTGCCTGCTTGCCAAGGCCTGTGGGCAATGGCGGGGACCGGGCGGGCAGCGCAGCGCCTCCGCTCACAGCCCTGTGACCTCCAGGGGTGGCTGCACAAGCTCTTCTCACTAACAGGATGGACAGAGGGACACCCAGACACACACACTGGCTCTGTGGGAGCAGGTGGGGTTGGGGCACAGCAGAGCTGGCTCCATGTGACACCGCCTCCCAGCTGGGGGTCAGCAGGGGCTCCGGGTGCTCCAACACCCCCAGG
>NW_009703120.1:0-4670 GCF_000703405.1 Apaloderma vittatum | reverse complement strand
CAAAATCCAGCCAGGCCAACCCAATACATCAGGACACTTATAAAGGTCTTTCTTATCAGAGGACTATTGAAATGTCTGGCAGCACTCACCTGCCATGGCCCCCTACCCAAATTCTGGGATGTGTCTCCCCACTTCACAAAATCTGGCTATGATTTAGTCAGGTCTCAAGTCTCTGAGACCACATCTTGATGCTGCTCTTTCAAGATGACCAGGTGTATGGTTCAATGTCACTCTCTTTGTGCCTCATAAATTCCTCCTTATGAATTCCTCAGGGCCACAGATTGCTTTGGGCACATCTGCTGCTGACGCTTGGTCTCTCTTCATTCTCACATGGGGCTCTGCATGTATTGACACATCCTGGATGCCCTCACTGCCGTAGTCCCCTCAACTGGCAGGCAATCACCTTCTGCCATTTCAACCACCACAGGCTTCAGGGAAAGGTCCGGCTCTGGCAGCCTTCTCCTTCTCCCTCTCCTTCTCTCCGGGACTCTTCTCCACGTCTTTCTTCTCAGGACCACGTTGCTTTGTTCTCCTTGCACCTCCCCCTCCTCCAACACAAAAAACCCTCCCCAGCATTAAGGACAGGACAGTTCAAAACGAAATGAAACTAAAAAGAGAGATAGATCAATGGAGTCACCTCTTAAATACCTTGATGGCAGAGGTGCTGATTGGCCTGGCCCTGGCTAGACGTGGGTCCAATTCCTGCTTGGGAGTGGCAGAGACTCTCAAAGTTTTGCGTGAGTCTACTCCCACTTTTACAAAAAACCCCACCAGACTCAAACTCATGACACCATCTTCTCCAAGTCTACATGCAACTTTCTCCATTTCTGCTGTCTATTCAAAATATCTCTCTCATATAGCGGACACTTCTTGGGCGAAATTGTCTTTTATCATGGTTTGTGCAGCCACACTCACATGGGGATAGCTGTGCTAGCAATGCTGAAGGATGTAGATCATAATACATTTTCTTCTTGGTAAAGCTGGTTTAGAATTTCTCACTTGTCTTCTTTCCCAAGAGCTACTCATTTCTCTGCTATGTAACAGTCTTGCATGCCCTTGGTTGTGCCATGCATTCCTGTCTGCAGCCTGCTTTGCAGCATGCCCCATGAGTGCTTCTATCAGCACCACTAAAAGGTTGGTGGCCACTAGAGTGAATGAATGAATGGCTGATGAGGAAGAGAGATTTCTCAGGCTGACTTTGTTATTGAAGAAAACATGTGGACCAACATCCTCAGATGGGAAAGATTTTTCTCATCTGCCCTCTTGCCGATTATCACTCCTCCCATATCCATAACATGAGCCAGCACAGCTACACAAACACGTGGGAGATCACAGAATAATCAGTTTAACTGCTGCTAGAGGCCTAAGATCAAATCAGTTCTTCAGAAATCTGTTTGATAAGATGGAAGATTATACAGCTTTTTCCAGACTAACATTGCCAAGCATTTAGTTTGAACACTGTCGTTTTGAGACAAAGTGAAATCCATTTGTAAAATCCTAAAGTAAAATAACTCTACTCTCAAGCCGTACTATAAAGTCATACTCGAGTGATACATCAGCTGTGTTCTGTACAAAGAAATTGCATCAACATGATAAAACCTACTCAGTCGCTATCACCAGATTAATCCAGAATTTATTAATGGCAACATAAATCAGGTTGAAAACCAAGTACAGTGCCTCTGACCAGAACCCCTGCATGTTCCTCAGCCCCACCAGAACAGCAGATTTTACTCAGTCAACACCCTGAAGCCCCACATGAAACTCCTTTTGAACATGCAGTTTGTAAACCTAGACTGTGGAGTACATGCAGAAGGCATTGAGCCTCTAGCAGATGTGTTTTACAAACAGCTAAACACATCACATCCACTATACTTGCATTAACCAAACGCATGTGTGCGATACCGACAGTGGTCTCCGTTGGCACAGTGCCTGTGCCTGAGGCTGCAGCACAGACATATAGTAGCCCCACATAAATGCTTCCGTCCCAGCTTTCCCCAAGCCTTCTCCTGACATGTGACAATCAGGTCCACTGCTAAAGCGAAAAAAAAAGCTGAAAGGCAAAAACTATTTCACTTAATTGCAACCACACAATGGGCTGTCTCTGCTTGATGGCATCCATCTGTTCTCCTGGTCCTAGGCAGGATACTCCACTTGCCTCCAGGTAGATTCCTGTTTTCTAGAAGAGTGAAGGATACACTTTAAGAACATGGGTCAGCAAGAAACTGTGAGGATTGCAGAGTCACTGCGTAAGTATTGTGATCTCACATTCTGATTATCAGAAAAAGCAAAATAGACAGGAAGAGAATTAAACAGTTTTTGTCATTTTTTTAGGCAGAAATGGCATAAGATAATACCGACATTTTGATGACATTACCTCCAAGTAGATTGTTCAGTTAATCCAGTGTCAGGGAATCAGTGGCAAAACTCCTATTGATTCTAATAGAACTAGGATGTAAACCAGTCATCAGAAAGAGTTTGCATTTCTTTAGACTCTGTTTTGACCAAAAGTTATGTGACACAAAACATGTGGGACAGCAAGCTAAAGACAGAACAGAGTTAAGCCAAATGGCATTCTAGACTGATTAACTCTCAAAGTAATAGTATTTCCCGTGCACATAACCCATGCATTACAAAACCTGCAGCATTGAAAGTAAAGAATTTTATATCAGAAAAACAGAACAAAATTATCATTAGGGTTAAACTTCCCTCTTTTTTTACTTGCATAACCTTTTTTTGAATCACATGTATACTGTTGGGTAATATATAAGTATCAAGAAGCTGCACTGAAAGAAACCCAAACCAAACCAACACAAAAGAAACCTCCACCATGTAAAAAATGCCCAGTAAGAATCTTCTATTGTGGCAGGAATTGATGTGAACGTTCCAACGGCTTTCCTTGGCATCAGAAGGAGCTGAGATAGCACATTGATGTAAATTCCAGAGCACAATTGTTACCAGCCTTTGGCTCTCAATTAATCCTTTGTAGGACTAAGATTATTAGGGATTAATGCACGCATCTGTCCACAGAAATACACAAACATGAAAAACAATATCTTAAGATAAAAGGCATTTTCTAGATCAATACAAGAAAGGACAGTACTAACATTAAAATGATAAAACATAGTAGAAGACTATATGGACAGAACAGGTTTATTTTAAAAAGTTTAATTGGAAGCAGCATTGTGGGTAAAAAAAAATTAGGGAAATAATGTCACTCAATGGACAATGAAGTGACAGGGCCAGAAGAGGAACAAAGGACCTGTGGAACTTAAGTTTTATATCAACTCAGTCTGAAATCAGAGTAGCTAGGAGCCCTTTCCAAAGTAGGCAATTCTTATACTAACAATGAAGGGTCAAGATACGGTAAACTAAAAATATATGGTAATGGAAAGAGTACAGAAGAAGAAATGTGTCTGAACATAATGACTGCTGAGAAGATAAGCCGGTTGCAGGAAACATCTTAAAAGATGCCAGCGGCAGCTTTACAATATTCCATAGATATTGATAATTGCAAAGACCATCATAGGCAAAAAGTCAGGAAAAATGGGAAGCAAAATGCCTTCAAAAAACCCCACCAAAGCTCTTTTGTTCCACCTTAGCTGTATCAAGGCGCTTTGAAATCATCAAAAAAGAGTTCTACCACAAGAAAAACTAAGATCTTCAATGTGCTTATTACCAAATAGAAAGAGATGTTTAATTATTTGCTTGAGTAGGCTTGTGAAATGACTTTTGGGCAAATTTTGATAGAATGAATATCATTAAATTAAACTTCCAGTTCCACTCTGACTAAACCAACTGCAATAATGTTGAATCCGCATATGAGAAAACCTTCTCGATAGTGCCCTTTACTGTATTTGTATACACACATTAAGAGATATTTCCTTCTCTCAGGTGTGCTGGTTTTGGCCGGGATAGAGTTAATTTTCTTCATAGTAGATAGTATGGGGATGTGGTTTGGGATTGTGCTAAAAACAGTGCTGATAACAGGAATGCTTTAGAAGTTGTTGAGCAGTGCTTACACAGAGTCAAGGCCTTTTCTCTTTCTCACACTGCTCCACCAGTGAGGGGCAAGAAGCTGTGAGGGGACACAGCTGGGACAGCTGACCTTAACTGACCCAAGGCATATCCCACAACATATGATGTCATGCTCAGTGTATATAGCTAGAGGAAGAAGAAGGAACAGAGAGACTGTCCCAGGTTAGAGCTGGATCGGCTCCTAAACACTGACAGACACTCTCTAACCCCCTCTCCCCCACCCAAAA
Source organism: Apaloderma vittatum (assembly GCF_000703405.1). Classification (NCBI taxonomy): domain Eukaryota; kingdom Metazoa; phylum Chordata; class Aves; order Trogoniformes; family Trogonidae; genus Apaloderma; species Apaloderma vittatum. The sequence continues at coordinate 408 of NW_009703120.1, read as the reverse complement.
TGGGAAGGAAAAGGGAATGAGGCAGAGAGGCTTATGAGTTAGTAAAAATAACTAGAACAGCTTTAATGAAATAATAACAGAAATAATAGTGAAATGATAAAAATAAATAACTATATACAACTATATATAAGCCTGATATTGAACTCGACTCCCCCTCGCCCCGATATCAATCCCCACTGATGCTGCAGAGCAGGTGGCACTGGGGAAGCCTCAGGCTTGGCAGCGGTGGGAGCTCGACAAAGGGAGCTGGATTTGAGAACTCATGATCCAGATCAAAAGCAGGAGATCGGACTGAGTCCTTCCTGGACCCTGGCCATTGCAAAAAGGGGAAAGGGGAAAAAAAAAGGGCAGAATCCCTTGTGGTCACTCAATGTATACAGTCTTTGGCTATCAAACCAGCCATCCTCC
>NW_009703119.1:17675-37204 GCF_000703405.1 Apaloderma vittatum | reverse complement strand
CTGCCGGCCAGGGTCAAACCACGACAGTGTACCTAAACCATGACACTGTGAAACCTTAATCAATGATACTATTAGAAACAATATATTTAGTTCAGGTTGCCTGTAAATTTACACATATTAATTTGCATACTGGGGAATTAGTAATAATAAAACCCCCTAGTATTACTGTAATGATCAAAAATATATAATTACTTAATGACTGAGTGTATACCAAAATATTAAATAGCTATTTATATGTACAAATACAAATAATTAAAAAAATAATTAGCAAAAGAGTAAACACTTCCTATCTAGGGCTTTTTTTGGCATTAAAAAAATCCTGTATTAAATATGTCACTAGCATATGAAGACGGATTAGTAGACAGAGTATACTAAGCAATCTATTATTATTTATACATTGCACTTGTCATAAAAATCTACTATTTAATACATGTGTAATCATCACACTTTTTTCATGTCTCTACACAATTCATAAGAAATTTAATGATTTCTTTAGCCCAAAATGTGAACTAAAATATCTTCCTTTCTTTTCCAGTCACTGCTGAAACCAGTCTAATTTATCTTTTTATGGGGAGTCTCAGTTTTTGAAAGTGAAAAATGAGATCACAGATTAAACCATCACCCAATGGATAAGGACTAGAAGTGAAGGAAAGGAAGAACTGTTCATTTTCTAGAGATGTCCTTCTATAATAAACCTAAAGCACCTTAACATGGTGGCAACAGGAACATCTTGCACTACCTGGGCAATTCAAGAGATTTGTACTACCTACCTAGAAGGGATTTCCTTGTCTGATGAGGATGTCCAGGATGATTGAGATGGAGCTCTTGCCCGGTTAAGGAGAGGCCTCAGGACCATGGCTCGGTAACGGTGGGAAAGGGAGAGCTTTGGAGGGACCTCAGAGCAGTACTTATCAGGGGTTATCAAGAAGATGTAACCAGGCTCTTCACAGAGGTGCATGATGAGAGGCAGTGAGCATAAGCTGAAGGAAAGGAAGTTCAGACTGAATATAGGAAAAAACCTTTTCCCCAATGAGGGCAACCAAGCAGCAGCACAGGTTGCCCAGAGAGGTTGCATGTTCAGTATCTTCAAGGTTTTCAATACCAGACTGGACAAAGCCCTGAACAATCTCATCTGACCCCACAGTTGACCCTGCTTGAGCAGGAAGTTAGACTAGAGACCTCCTGAGATCTCCTCTATCTGGAATCTTCTTATTGTCCTATGAATCTGTGATGTCAGCCTTCATATGCACAGGTTAGAAATAATATGATATATATCACATATAAAACTCCTCAAAACTCATACAAGTATTTAGATCCTACATACCATGTACAGACTTGCTTAACTGCCACTTCAGGGCATCTCGGGCTTTATTTCTCTGCCTAATACAGCTGTGGCATTAAGCAGATGCATTTTATAGACTTAATTATTATCTGATATTTTTATACAATCAATGAAACATTGTTCTAAATACAAAAGACAGTTAAACTTCAAAGAGAATGATTTACAAGACAGGAACAAATGTAGTTAGATATATGGATAACTAGGAGAAAGCTTATATCACTTAGAAGTGTGGGCTGTATATTATATGCATCTTTGTCTTCTTTATGGTCTACATAAAGTTAATTTTGTTTGGGTGTCTTAGCTATGTATTTGCATATACTGACATTTTAGATTTTTTTAACTGCTGGTTTTATATAGTAATTTTTTTGTATATATTTTAAACTACATTGCTATACTACTTTTCATCTAGATTTAAAATACAGATTTTAGGTCTTTTATTTAAACTATGTTATTGCAGTAGGTATTGTTTTAAGCACTGGCTGGCTAACAGAAGGCTGTAAGAGGCCAACATGCATTTGTTACAATTGTGAAGTTCTTATACAGTGCATCTGCCTTAACTATTTAACCATATGAGTTTGGTACAGCAGAAACTGCTGAAAGGGAGCCCACTGACTGCTTAGATCTGTTGTCAAAGGAATATAATACACAGCGTTATAATGAATGCAGATTACAGTGATCGTGGCTGAATAAGAAACTTTTGAGAGATTCTATTTCAAGTGCTTTAATAAGACTAGTTTGAACGAGACAAACCACAGAAATTTCTTTCTGTGTACATGCTTTTAATTGATTTCTTTTCAGAAAGTCCTGACAAGTGGGGTAGTGATGACCTCTGTGCATAATGGCCACTATGCTTTTGTGTGATAAAGTCACAAACAATTTATTCAACTTAACTCAATTGACAATAAAATTCAGTATTCTGCCAATAACTCCTCCTTCATCCTCTCATTTTTCAACAAGATTATTTGGTCAGTCGCTTAAAATAAATGTATTTATTCAATGTAAAACTGAAGAGCATGTTTATGTAATGTAATATAAGTTAATGTAGAATTAATCATAATAGGTTCAATTTCTCAAGAATCAGAGGAAAAGGGACAGTTCTAAATCCATTTAATATTTGGTTTTGTATTTTGAACACTTCCAACGTGTATATATGAAACGATTCCAATGATATAATATGAAGCATGCCTTAATATATCTCAGTTGCATTACACTGATGGTTCAGAACTGACAAATAGTTCTACGTAAGTTTCCGTGTCTACGTAGTAAAGAAAAAAATTATTTTTTTAGGGTAAAAGTGAGGAAACTATCAAGAAAGAATAGATAATATGTTCCTTTGTATGTTTTCCATGTCCACCTATATAAAAAATTGCCTTTAGCTAAGAAATAGCGTTTTCCTAAAAATCTTGATAAATTCAACAAGCCACTATGTCAAACTTATTGTTTTCTCTAAAGACCTGTAGCAAGGGATGCAAGGACGTTCCCACCACAAATATCCTGTTGACAGAAACAGCAAGTGAAAAATACGTCTCATCAGTGGTCCTTCCTTTGCACTGGCAGCCATGGAGAAGGACTGCTGCTCTCTAGTGACAGGTTAAGCAGGACAAAATAATGTTTGCTTCTGGAAAGAGACCAAGGAAGAAGAGAACATATGTGGAGGCAGATGGTTTAGGTACTGGCATGTCTTGATACTAACTCTTCCACAGTGACTTTTACCTTATTTTGCTTAGAAATGAAGTTGGATTATGGTTTTGTGGAACATCTTACCAGCCTTGTTTAATACTGACACAGTACCAGTGCTCTCCCAGCTTTCTGGAATATCCCTCATCACTCAACATTTATTTAAATATTTCATAGGTCTAGCTAAGAGCAAAGACTTTTAGCAATAAGAGGGCTAGACCTGGTGATTAAAAAAAGATATACATTTTTGTAGATTACAGTTTAGTGTTTAGGTTGATGATTGGTAAAGGAAGGGATATCACTTTCTTAATCTCACTGTTCATCAGCTTAATGCTCACCGTATTTATTTTATGCAAACATATGTTGATTATATTTGGCTTCTCTGCATCATTTTTATATATATAAATACCAAATGTATTCAAAATGTGATTTTTGATCCTTATGGGATATAAAACTTTGGTAAAACTTATTTTATTCATAATATATTTTTGGAAGCTCAGATCAACAGGCCACCTTTTACTTGTTTTGTTGTTTGGTTGTGGTTTTTTTAATCTTCCTTTAAATACTTTGTATGTTATACTCACATGTTTATTGGTTAATTTTTATGTACCCTTTCTTCCGCTTTCTCCCCATCGATTTCATTGACAATTGGTGTCCTTTGTACTGTCACTGAGCTGCAATGAAATTTTGGAAAAAGATCTCTTTTTCAGTAAGGCAACATAGCTTTCTGTCTATTCCATAAATCCTTTCTTATATCCACTTCCACTCTCCTTTTGCTGTTAGTCAGAATTTTAAAATTAGCTATTCTGAAACACTAAATATACATCTAGCTGGTTGGAATTATCTTTATGTTCCTCTTCTGAGTATAACCGTACCATCATCACCGATGTCTAGGCCACCACTGAGTTCCAGTGAAGGGATTAGTTAATTTTTACTTATTAGAATACTATACTGAAATGAACTTTGAAGTTTTAACAGCAAAATCGACTCATGTATCCCATCTTATGAAGCTAGAAAGAAAAGTAGTATTTCTTACTTGCCTTCCCTGAAAAGAAAATAAATCTACTAGTTATGATAAAAGGACCAACTCTCAGTGTGCGCAGAATGCTATGTATAGCATACCTATTTTTAGTTTAATATTATTTGTTGAACACATTATTTAGAAAATGTTGCTGGCTTTCAATGAATAATTTATTCAATTTTGTTGCTATCTTAGAACAACTTTAATTATAACCCATAGTGCAATGCTGAAGTAAAGAGAGAGAAAAAAGATAAGCCCAACTATTGCTAGGATATCTAGAGACTTAGGACATTAAATATCATCAGTCGAAGTTGAACTTAAAAATTCTGCTGTTTTCAACTTGCACATGTTCTCTCTTTTTATTTCTTCTAAGTTCTTCTGTTTTAGTTTCTCCTCTTTCAAACTCTCTCCCTGCTTTCTGTCAAATTTTGCCTCAATTTCCCTACCAAAGATCTTCTAAATTTCCATTCTGCTTTTCCTTTGCCACTTATCAACCTCTGTTAGTAGTTGATACAGAATCAGGGTAGTCCAGTAGACCTCTTGATAGTGAATGGATCCTTCATAAACCACTTCGAAATTCATTAATTTTTCACTGCTGATTCAGCTCAGTGGAGGAAATCTACACTAAAACATTTTTGGGAGCCATTTTATTTCCTTGTATATTTCTGGTAAATGTTTGCATTTCTATGACCACTGTAGTTTAATAGGTGCCACACGAAATCATTATCTGCTCTTGTATATCCTTTAACTCAGGCTAGAAAATTACCATAATAAATTTACTGAGTTTGTTTGGCAACATCCACACATACAAATTCATAGAGGAAAGAAAGATGAATCAATACAGATCTATGCACCAGTCTTTAAGAAGGATATAAAGACAATTATGCTGAACTAAGTAAGCACAGAAAACAGGAGAGTCTACTTTCATCCAAGAGAAGCAGTTATACACATAAAACTGCTTTGATATTGGAATTGGGAAACAGTTTATACAGTAGGTACAATAGCAAAAAAATTGCAAGAGATTAGGAATGCCTGTGAACCAGTATAATGACTCCATTCCACAGAGTGCCATTATATGGACTTCTGTGCAATACACTATTGCTGATGTGAGATAGTTTGCTGTAGCTACACAGAAAGGGAAAGCAGAATGACAAGACCCTGGATGATAATTGTGTTTTGAAAATATTAATATTTGAATCATTTTCAAAAAACACAAAGGTTGTTCCTATCAAAAAATCTGCATATAATGTACTTGGGACAGAATTTGTAAAGTGGGCTCTGTTTGTACTGTAAAGATTTCATACTGGATTGTCCCTATGAGAAATAGGATAGGAAGACTTGGCAAGAGTTCCTTCCCATGTGGGTTTCCCGGGCCACTATATGAATGCAAACAGTAGTAATGGTAATTATATAAAAGCTAGACAGCCAAAAGGATGTTCTCTGGTGGTTCTGGGAGAAAATGATAGAGGTTATTGTCCTGGAGCCTCTATCTCTGATGAGAACATTTAAATATAGTTGCACCTGGAAATCTCAACAAAATACCATTCTTTTGCAGCAGCAGCACATGATTTGCCAAGCTCTAGTATTTGCAATTTAATACAGTGAAACTGGAAATAACAAAGGTCACATTGAGGTACCTGTTACATTCTTAAGGTCTGCTAATGTAGCATATGAAAGTACATCACAAAAGAAAGTTTCATTGGCTAAAATATAACAAATATTTAATTCCCTCTTCTCTGTTTTTTCCTCTCTCAAGTGTTTGAAGTTATTTGCATGAACAGTAAGCATAAGATAACATACAGGTATATACAAATATATACATACTGACAGACACAGTATTTTTGTTCTACACTACTTAATATCGTAACACAAGTCCAGCACTACCAACCCAGACTACCTCAAACATAACAGATTTTTTTAGAAGATAGTTTAAAAAAATCCTCTGCATTTCTGTTTACAGTCCTGAAAACCTTACCTACTAATGTAATACATAATCAGCATACCTCTGCTTCTTCTTCAACAATTTTTAGGCAATAAATATAACTACTAATGTTCTCTGAAAACTGCACCCCATTTTAGCAAATCTCTACAGAAAAGAGAGAAATTAAATTATTACACTGAGATTATTTTAAAAATAAAAATATATTAATTTAGGTAGTTATTTTCCACATATCTTTCTTATTTCTTAGCTGATAGGCAAGACTAACTCATTGTTAAAAATATTTAAGTTGTGCTCTAGGAAACCTTCCAAAAGCACATCATAAAATGTTGCATACTTTAATTATGACATCTGTTCTGCAACAGAGTATTATATAGTTCAAATCAACAGCATGGCTTGGTGTCACAGCTGGTCTTGTATCAGAGGTATAATCCTCAATACTATCTTAATTGATTCTCTTTAATAATTTACTGTACAGTACATTGCTTCTCTCAACCTAAAAAGACAAATATTCTTTTCCAGTCTAGTATTATTGTATATGCAACTAGCATAATCTTTAAAGAATATAATCAAAAAAGTAATTATGAGCTTCCTGACATGTCCCACAATTATTTAACAAGTTTTTTTCCCATTAAATGGTATTATCTTTAAAACTATTAGCAATTTATCAGATTTCTCAATAACGTATGGAAAAAAAAAGTACCTTGAGCACTAGTTTTTCCAAAGATATGTAACTGAAACATAAAGTCCTACATATCAGGCATTCTTCAGCTGTACATTTGTATTTGAGAACACAAAATAGTAACAAATCAATTTTAGTAGCTGCATTATGAGATCTGAGTTAAGTTTTTTAATAATATTCAAGTACCTGTATCATCTGTTAGGAAAACTGCAGTGAAGACATGTAGCTTTTAAACAGAAAGTCAAAATCGAGGCTGAAGAGCGGATGGAAATAATAACAGACCTTTTCTAGCTCCCTCACCAACTGGCTGTTGAATTTTTCTAGGTAGATTAAGGCATGGAAGATTAAGACAGAAGCTTTGCTCAGAGTACCTACCAGGCAAGAGACAGAAAAATACAGCACTCCACTTGAAATAATGTACTATGTAAAACCCGAAAAGCTGATTGGCAAAGCAATCATCTTAAAAATGTCCCTGAAGACTAAAAATATAACACTATTATATTTTGTACTGGAGCTCCGTGGTATGACGACAACCCATTAACTCAATCAGAATAACGACAGGAGGGCCATCAGAATGATAAAGCTGTCCTAATGAAATGCAAAGATTAAAAAGAATTAAAAGCGACAAGTAAAATCCATTAAAGAACAGCCTTTAGCTACTGTAATCAAAGGATTATTACTTACCTTGTCAATTAACAGCTGTGTGTCTATTTTTTCACACAACACAAAAGACTATGCCAAGTGTCCAAAAATCGTCATTAATAAGAGGCCTTTAAGTTTAATTTATTTGGCTTGTGTACGTACATTGCAAGACCTCCAAATGAATTGCATACAGAATTTTAGCAGCCATAACGCACGCAATTAGCCACAGTGTTCTGTGCTATTATTGCCTTTAAAACTGAGTCTTATGAGAGAAAAAATGTAATTACAAATGGAATCAGTTGCAAGCGTACTAATCAATGCCCTTAACTTGTGTCTGACATTAGAAACCTACACATGCAGAAATATTTCATGTGTTTTTCACTCATTACCACTATTTCATCTATACTTTGCCACACTATATCTACCAATGTTAGATTCTGGGAATTGCAAAGACAAACTAATTTCCAGTTCATTAATCTTGAAAATAATTTGCAGTTGAAAATAAAAAAATAGAAAGAAATTAAACATCTTAAACACAACGAATTTTTGCCCTGGTTTGGAAAAGGAAAAAGCGTATCCCATGGGTAACACGTCAGCACATGTTACTTTGTTCAAACATAGAAAGTTTCATTGCAAAGTCTTTTACAAGTAATATCAGACAATTAATGCAATTAATTACACCAATAATGCTACTAAATGAGAATGGGAGATGTCACAGTAAAAATGTTTTCCTTCTTTTTTAGGTGTTTATAATATGTGACCATCAACTGTTTTGGTTCCATTATCTTTACCAATTTGCCTTTACCTTGTGCTGCTTCTAATCAGCTTTAAGTGTTTTCAGCATGGGAAAAATTATGTAATAACTCCATGCTTACACACCCATGTCATTTTCTCAGACAAATTACCCCTATGGGTCAAGCTTCAGTTTTTAGTCATTCATTCACATTTGTTCAGCATTACAACTGTAATTAGATGAATTCCTGAGCTGCTTAAACTCCTGCTAATGCTGAATTTCTGAAAAAAGGAAAATAGTTTGTACTATGCAATAGAGATTGAGTGAAAATTAAGACACAGTAACATGTCAAGCACATCTATTTCAATCTATTCAGATAAAACAAGAGTAATCATGAGCAAAACATCACCCAATACCACATCCACACTACCTAAATAAATGTCAGGATACTTTTTTCTCCAAGTATTTATCATTTTCCTACCTTTGCTATTCAAGGTTATGTTGAGACAAATCTAAAAGGTGTCTCAGCAATCCTGGCTAGAATGCCAATGAAATGCCTTTGATGTCCACTCTCCAGTTCTTGAAAATTCAGATGTTAGTAGAGAATGTAAGCACTTGAGAAATATTTGGAAGTGTGCAGAAGATGGATGAGCCATCAATAGCATAAATATAGAATGGAATTAAAGACTAGAGAATTCTGTTAGTGAGAATGTGTGTTGCCAGTTTCTTTGAGAAAGCAGATATTCAACCTGCAGTTGTTAAGTATTTCACTGATCACAATAAAGCCAGTTCACTAACAAGTATTGCTCTTCTGCGGTTTAACACTATCAGGAAAGGAGCTGTCCACCGAATGGAGTCATAACCAAATAAGAAGTCTCCCAATGTACCTAGAAATCACCTCAAATCCTTTCTGTTGATTGTAAAAATATATCAGGCAGTTCCACATGTGAGTGCTTTCAGTATTGAAAGTACTAATATCTCTTATCTTCAAGAAACTTGTCTATGGAAACATCTAAAAACAATAATTACATGCTTTTATCAAAATCTAAGACCAAAGCATAAGCTAACCAACTAAATCATGATGTCAGGTGGTATATTTTACAGATTCCTATGCCACTGTAAAAAAATCATAATAATCATGTGTTGAATATCATAGCCAAGAGGATTCATGTCTGTTAAGTTTAACAATCAAAAAGTTTAGGTAACAAGTCTCAGACAGTATTTCTTCAATAAAGAGAGACAGATATAACCAGAAAGCAAATTTTCCTACTGCTCCATAATCTTTGCTTTGGGCTGGACAACAATGATGTCATGCCACAAGCCCAAGAGATAAAGAGCTTTGTAAAATCAAAGTCTAGTCCTTAAGGCTATGAAGCAAGACATCTAGAAAGTTTTACAAACAAAATTCAAATATTACAGTGCAATAGCTAGTCAGCTACCAAATATAGACATCACAAAAATAAAAAAACTCTGTATTTGGTGCAGGAGGTGAACAAAGGTCTTGAGCAGATTAAATTATGAAAGATTGCTGGCTTTGAAGATATCTTTCCAGGATTCCTAAAAATGTAGAGAAAGATTCTGACTATCAAATATTATTGTAAACCAAGAAGACACCTAATGTATACAAGACAAAAAGTATGACAGAATTTTTTTTAAAAAACTTGAGACAAAGGTAACAAAAACTAAGGTAATCCATCATCAGCATTTGTATAAAGTTAGCTGAATAGTTAGTTGGGTGACTTACAATGATCTCTGCAAAGCTGTTTGGCTATCTCAGGTATTGTTTATCTCCTTCCACAACTGCTGTGGATGTATTTTTTATTAACCACTTCTGTAAAACTAAACTATAAGGTATATAAATAGCTATCCATGGAAAACTATAGCATAAAAACATCTGTTAAGAAATTTGGAAGGATTTTTAAAGCATGATTATTTTTTAAATAAATGAGAAATATTCATTCTTGAACAAATATTTAAAAGCATCACAGAAATTAGGATGGTCGTTATACCATCCTTGCAAACTAAATAATGTAAAAATTTTTGTTTGCCAGTAAAATAATGATTAGAAATATTTTTATCTGAAAAGGATTTACTAATTTTGATTTACTTCTGGAAAAGTTAAAGACTGTAAATTTTTCAAGGACTGATAGACTACATTCAGAATTATGCATAATCACATCAATTGCAAGATTGAGAGTCACTACTGTGAGAGACATCTGAAAGTGCAAATATTTTCATTTGGTGCAAATTGGCTTAGTAAAGCAACGTCATTTATACCATCCAAGAACAATACTGTATTTTACTTGTCTAAAACTATGTTTCTGAGTCTTAGTATAGGCAAGAACCCTAATGTTTTCTTAATATATCCTATGAATATGTTGCAGTTCATCAGTGAGTCACAATATTAAATTTACATAAATCAATAGCTCAAATACTCCACCTGCCCTGTATATTTGTAATTTAGAGAACTATTGAAAAGAACTGTTTATTGCATTGAAGCAGATAATGGAATACTGCTTCTTTACACAGTATTTAAATCCAGGATGGGGAACTGTCAGTTAAGAATTTTTGACAAAGAATCTGTATGACAGCAGAAATACTTTTTTTTGTTAAAACACTTAATAAAATGCTTTCTATAACATCTTATGAACAAAAAAATTTTCTTAATCCTTACCACCTCCCAGCACATGAAAAATAATAAAAAATAAATCTGTCATTATTAAGAATTATTATTTTCTCCCACTTTACCTAAGGGGCAAAGGGAATAAAGGAATGATATATCTTCAAGAAAGATTCCTGAGGGAGTTCTGTCTTTTATTCTCACTTTAATCACATTATCTGTGTCTAATACTATCAGTAGACAATGTTATACTTTTTCCTGTTTTCCTATGCAGTTATCACCAAAAATTCTCCATTCCCAGAGTTGTTCAAAGTGTTCTGTTTGCTCTGTTCTTGGGATAGGAGTTATTTTCTGTGGCTCACTGATTCCACTATATAATGCCATGACCTTTGGAAAGCTTTTTTTTTTTTTCTTCCCTTTGAGTCTATTCACACAGCCACTTTATAGAGGTTTGTCCATTGTCTTTTCAGACTGCCTAGAAGAGTTTGCTCACCGGCATTCAAATCTCTGGAGACAAACCCAGTTGGCCCAGTTCTGGTAAGAAACATCCCTTCGCTGAGGAACATAATGTTTCACAGACAAATATTACAGAGAGTTTTCCATACACTACGCAAAGCAAGCAGATAGAACAATATCAAAGATATGTGTACAAGTAGCTTCTGGAGATACTTCTGTAGAATGAAACATCTTTGTAGCTTCTCTCTCTCATATCTACATATGTCATCCTTCCCTAGCATCTCCCACTTTGCTTCAAAACAAGGGTAAGGATAAGCTGTTCTCTGTCAATGTGCAATTGTACTAAACTGTGGAATATAAGGTAGGAATGTAAATAATGTGGATGTGAGTAAAATTTAGCTCTGCAAATTTTTGCAAAGTATTTATACATAATATTATTATTATTATTTTCCATTTTTTAGCCATAGTCTTGCTACCAGCTACTGCATCTGCAATTTCTCATTCCTAATCTTAAAAGACAGTCTATAAAATATTGTTGTAAGACATACTTGAGAATTAAAGTACACAAGTCCTCTGAATATTAAATGTCATGGAATGAGCAAGTGACACTGATCCTCTGGCATACTACAATTATCTTGTATTCCACCACTTAGTACCATAAGTGATACCTATTTCTCTCTACCCCCAAAAAGAGATATTGACCCTCTCTCCTTTCTCCTTACTCAAAGCCCTCATGTTCCACCTGTTGCAACACCTTTTTCCTCAAACTAATGAATCAAGATAATTGACTTGAACTGCAAGGAGCACTTCCAAGGCTATTTTTAACCTGAAATTATGAACAAGTACTATATATGTGAAAATAGTCTGAACTCCCACTCACACATTGAAATTTACGTACATGAGGTTCCTTCATAAATGAGAGTGTATGAAGTCTTAATTCTAACAAAGAAATGGACAGGTTTTTTCATTTTGTTAATGGCAGAAGTAGTTGAACTTAAAAGAACAGATGATATAAGAGATGCAGAGAACAGAAAACTGAAGAAAAATAAAAATTGATTGCTATTACTAAAGGTGGCAACAGTTTTTTAAAATGTTTCAATATATACTTCTATGTTAATAACACCAACAGTGAAATTATGTTAAGTATGTTACATAATAAAATAGCTGTTGCTTCTTTTTTTTCTAATAAACAATATTATGTTTTATGGTCTTTAAACAATTAAAAAGCTGCAAGGGAATAAAACAATAATGAAAAGAAAGTGAATTTTTTATGCCATACTGTGCCTCAGAAGTTCATATTAAATGCATCTCAAGTCTCTTAAGTGGTTTGCAAATAACATTTGATTACATGTATGAATTTAACAGTGATATTTTTAACAGAAATTAGAGGAAACTGAATAGCATCTGGACAAGAAGAATAACTACGAGCTAAGACCAAAGAGGATGTATAGTTCCAATTTACCAGTGATGGAAGTTACTGAGTCTTTTAGCACAATTTAAATGAGAGTAAGATCAGGCCATAGCTGTGAATTACTTTTTATGATTATGTTGACAGCAAGACAAGATTATATCTTCACATTACTTTCTGTGGTCATGGTGATTTTGATTTCCATGCTAAACCATGGGCTTTGTTACGCTGTCATTGTTTCATGTGTTTTAATGGCATTATCAGTATCTCTGAACCTCTCCTGATGAGCACCAGCTGAACCAGCCCTAATGATTTGCATTGCTAGCTGAAGCAGCTGGCTGTAACTAAAGCAGTTCAAAACATGTTTAAGAGCGTAAATCGTCATGCTGCTTTGCTTGGCCATGTAGAGTAATATTCACATAATGAAATTTTAGCTGCACAGAACATTTTGAGTTTTCTCTACAGCCTGTAGAGAGAGTGGACTTCCAGAAGGCAATAATCCTCCTCTGTTTTAGACCAGGGTGCAAGGTAAACTCCCAGTAAGAAAGCAGTACTACATATACTAACATATTCTGCTCTTCAAAGAGAAACAACTACTGTATCGGTTATAGAGACATGAAAAGCATCGTAGTTATTGTTGATACACCAGACCTTGCTGAGCCTGTTGATGAACTATCCCTCTTCCAAAACCTGAAAAATTGGGAGTGACTTCAAATGGCATGGGTAACGGTTCAGTGTCATGAGGACCACAAATGGATCTGGACATGTCTGGAAAAGTCCTGACTGTTTTTAGTTTTTCCATTGTCTTTTTTTGGGGATGAACGTTACTAATAACCAGTAACCAAGCTGGATAGGTTTGTTGAGCTTACATCACATCAGTTTTCATGCAACAAAACGTATTCTGTTGTTTTGACACATGGCATTTTTTTCCCCTATGGAGATTTGACTAGCGTCAGCAAGAGATCTTTTTAGATTTATTATGCCAGCTGTTTTTTGACAGACAGTTTGCTCCTCATCTTTGTTTTACCTCAGAAGGATTAAAGCTTCTATTTATACAGAGGCTTTTTTTAGATTGTGTTTTTCTTACTGATTAAGTTTATGTGCCATCCAATAGCTCAGATGCCTATTCAAACCTAACTGAACTCTTGAGAAACCTGGGCTCTTAAGGACATATTTGAACCAACGCAACACAAAATGTGTGCACACAGTTTCTTGATATATTTATTGGATGGTCTTTTTTTGGTGTATTTCTGTGCATTGTACCTTTCTGTCACAGGAAAAAGTGAGGACATGCAACAACAGAGAAGAAAGCGCAACATTTACCTGATTGCTTGTAAATCTAAACAAAGGTTTAAATTTAGACTGAATATCTAGATCAATACTTATTTATCCATTTGTGACAGATCATTCCTTACAGATTTTAAAACTAAAATGAAAAGACTCAAATTGTCTTGCTTCAGCAATTCCAAAATACTCGAATACAAAGTCAAACTTTCTCATTCTACTCAGTGAGGCAATCTCAGAACAATCTGCATGTAAAGCATTCAAGTGGGTTCATCTCAAACAACAAAAAATCAAATTGTACCTTCTCCATATGTATAGAACAAGAAACATTTTGCATTTAAAGAAGGACTTCTCTGAAGAGGGACTTCTCTCGTTCTCACTTTCAGTTACTTGCCATTCAGAAAGGAGCTGGGGACATAAAGCCTACAGGTAGAAGTCAGGCTATTATGTGAGTTCAGCATAATAGACAAGTCCATTGGATCTGTTCCCTTCCAAGCAATGAAGACCCTGCAGGCAGTAGTCCCTCACACAGGTGAAGCTGTTGGTGGATGCCTGGGCTGCATGTATGTCAGAATGAAATCTTTCACCTGGAGCACCTTTCCTGCCTTCTGCCAAATAATCTGACACAGTGTTAATGGTCATCCCACATCTCAGACTCTTTTCTCATGAAGTTACTTTTTCTTTTTTTTTTCCCCAGAGAATAAGAGAAAACAAACCTATACCTGTCTTCCACTTTCTCTAGAAGTGTCCAGTTTTACTTGAGAAGAGATTTTTTTTTTTCCCCTGGTGTTTCAGATGGATGTACTCTTCAATGAGTAAAAAACTGGCTGGATGGCTGGGCCCAAAGAGTATCGTTGAATGGAGTTAAATCCAGCTGGCAGCTGGTCACAAGTGGTGTTCCCTAGGGCTCAGTCTTGTGGCCAGTTCTGTTCAATATCTTTATCAATGATCTGAATGAGGGGATTGAGCGCACCCTCAGTAAGTTTGCAGATGGCACCAAGATGGGTGGGAGTGTTGGTCTGCTTGAGGGAAGGAAGGCTCTATAGAGGGGTCTAGGCAGTCTGGATTGGTAGGCCAAGACCAGTGGTATGAAATTCAAAAAGGCCAAGTGCCAGGTTATGCACTTGGGTCACAACAAACCCCAGCAGCGCTACAGAGCTGGGGAGGAGTGGCTGGAAAGCTGTCTGGTGGAAAAGGACCTTGGGATGTTGATTGACAGCTGGCTAAATATTAGCCAGGAGTGTTCCCAGGTGGCCAAGAAGGCCAATGGCATCCTGGCCTGTGTCAGAACAGTGTGGCCAGCAGGACTAGAGCAGTGATTGTCCCCCAGTGCTCAGCACTGGTGAGGCCACACCTCAAGTACTGTGTTCAGTTCTGGGCCCCTCACTCCAAGAAAGACGTTGAGGTGCTGGACCACAATTCCATGCCTGATGTGATTCCTGTGGAGCCATTTCAGTTTCTCTGCACTGTGCTCTCTGTGCTCGAGTGATCAAGATGCCTGTGTAACTCAGCTACTGAGTTCAACTCACACAACGTATTACTTGGTAGTGTATCTCACTCAACTTCCTGTTAACCTGAACAATAAAAAGTCAACAAACTTTTAATGTAATGCAGTTGATCTGTAGGAACAATGGGTTTTTTTGTTTTGTTTTTTTTTTAAATGAAACTTTTCAATGAAGTTTTCAGGAAATAATTGTGTGAGTGTTGGATATAGAAAGCAAGACAAAGAAACTCAAAGAAAGCCAAAGAAACTCAAAGAAACTCAGAGAAACTCAAGCTGAGAAATTCTGCCTGAGTTAGCCATGTAGCATGCACTTACCTTTATTGTTAGTGAATCAGATCTCCTAGAGTAAGTGTCCAAGTTCCACACATAGTTGACAGCAAGCAAACACCTTTAAATGCTTCAGACTCGTCCCATATCCAGCTAGGTGGCTGAAGTGTGCCCATAATGTTTATAAATATTTTAACCTTCAAATAGGAAAAACCTGTGAGTAAGGATGGTCTCAATCCTTCTTGGAGAAACTGAAGTGTAACCTGTACTTTCTTCCTTTTCTATCCTTTAATTTTAATATTCCTACAGTGCTTATGACTTCCCAAAATGTACTAAGAACACATTGCAAGGTAATGTTGAAATGCAGCCCCCGTATCCCAAACACAAAAGAGGAACTAACACACAGATGTAGACACAAAGAGGTATTTTAGCCTGTCCTGGGAGTCAGAAATGTTTTCTATCTAAAAGCCTCAATGCAACACATATTAAAACATATGCTTAACTTTACCACATAACTGTACAGAGAAAAATGCTTCAGTTCATTCAAGTTCCCTGCTGAAAATTAGCACTAGTACTGCAACAGCCTGTTGAGGCCAAGATGACTGAGGTCCCAAGCACAGTAACAGATTCATCGTCTCTATGGTCCACAACATTCTGTAATAGTTAAAGCTTTTCAACGTTATCAGTTGGAGTTGTGATTTTCCTCTATTACAATACAATTTTTTGGAACGATGAATCATCTCAAGAAAATGAAATGCTTTGCACGTCATTTCAGTTCTGCCATGCATTATTAAAGGTCTGCATATCTTCATTTATACATTCTGTGTAATTCAGCCATTCTTTATGTGCCTTTCCATAAAACACACGTATGCTACTGTCACCGTCATAGTCTCAGACAAACTGTGATAGCAGTGAAAGGGTCAGAACAAAACAAGCAAGAAGGAACATCTTCCTGTTAGTCAAGATATATCACTTTTCCAACCTAATGTTATCCCACAAAGGTGTAGATACCCAGGGTATTACTTATTTGGACTTCCTTTATAGTTATTAAAAAACATTCAATTGAGTTCCAAGATTGATTATTAATATGATTGGGAAGAAGACTCCCTTGAATGCTCTCTCATGATTAAATATAGTTACAGTAGATGAGACACTTAAAGAAAACTTTTAGATGCCTCAAGGCAGATTAAATAAATACTCCCATAAATGAGTGCATGAACATCTCAAGACATGGACCTTGCACCGGAAGCACTTTCACCTCACATTTGAATGTTATCAATAAAATTATGTTGCCTAACACTTCCTGATGACCCAGGATTTTTTTTAGGTATACTGATAAGAGCATATTGGAAAAAGTAAGTAATCTTTCAGCTGGTAGAAATCATGTTCTTATTATTCCACCTCCAATTTGCTGGCCTTTTACAGGTCATTTTTCAACTTAGCTTGACAGTGCTTGTTGAACTGTATGTCTCTGAACTTTCTGATAACGATTTTATCAACTTTTGAAACAGTGAATATTTTCTGGCTGCAGTTGGCACTATTACGTGCAAATGCTTCAACACTTCAGTTTTCTATCTCTTCTAGCATTTCTTTTAGTTGAGCACATTACATTTCTGCCAAGTCCCTGGAATGCATAAATGCTGAATATTCTTGCTAGATATCTGATATCAAATGTTATTTCATAGTAAGGAGCTTAGTTCTCTCAGCTCCTACCGGGTTCAGTTGTATAATCCAGAAGAGAAGGGTGACAAGAAATAACAAAAGGTTCAGCAATGGCCTGTCAAACGCCAATCACATTAGCAATTTCGAACTGCAATTCCAAAGAGACTCAGGAGTTAAATGCATCAAGAGTGTATTTCTGACTAACATAATGTTGCTCTATTGTTTTGTTGACAGGAAAAGATTCTGGCAGCTGTTTGGCATAAAAAGCTCTAGCAGTGATGTGTTCCTGAAAGTTCATTTGCAGCAGCTCATTCTCTGTGGTTAAAAGCTAGCCATGACAAAACCAGTGGCCAGGATTTATTCTCTGAGGAGACAGAGGTGACACACTATTTTATACCAAAGTAAACTTCAAAGCAAACTGTATCATAGAACTCACATCTTTGCAGGTGCTTATACAAATGATTAGCTTAAATAGAGATAAGCGGGTAGGAAAGCAGCCATTATGGCTGCACTGAAAGCAGCTACATGGCTAGAGATTGGGCATTAGGGAAGTGTCAGGGTGCTACATGGGATAAGGACTCCCAGGGCCCAGTGGCCATGGCAGGTCCCCAGAAAGGGCAGAGCAGATCCCCACAGCCTGGGCCAGACTTACCACCCCAGATAGGAACATGGCAGCAGAGGGGCAGCCAGGACAGCCCCCCTGCAACAGGCAAAAATTTCATCTGATCTAGTCAACTCCTGTATCACTGCACATTGGTGAGTCCACCTGGAGATGAAGCCAGGCTCTCTCTGCCTGGAGGCATTTCGCTGGAATGACAGAATTAAAGTTTGCCATTGCAGTTGCCGCAAGGAAGAGCTTGAGCGCTGCATTGTAAAGTGATAGCTGAGAGTCATTATGACTTCTCTCTGTTATATCACCAAGGAACCTAAGAACTATTTGAACTAAAGGACAGTGCTAGAAGACCTCTAAATAGGTATAAAATGGTTATGGGAAAAGGTGCCTGGAATAGTTTTGCTCATTTTCAATGAGGGTGAAGCAAAATGTAATAGGTGGTCATATGGGGTACTGGAGAAGATGGTTGGAGAGGGCTGAAGTGGGAGAAGAGCAACTGAAGGAGCTCGAATGTCATCTGGATGGGGAGAAGAACCTAATATTAATTAGACAAGGGAAGGGAAGGGAAGGGAAGGGAAGTTAAAAAAATCGAT
Source organism: Apaloderma vittatum (assembly GCF_000703405.1). Classification (NCBI taxonomy): domain Eukaryota; kingdom Metazoa; phylum Chordata; class Aves; order Trogoniformes; family Trogonidae; genus Apaloderma; species Apaloderma vittatum. The sequence goes on along the minus strand of NW_009703119.1, from coordinate 18,761 downwards.
ATTGATGCTAAGAAGGCTTATTTTAAAACAGAAAAATGATGCAACAGTCAAGTAACAAGAACAAAATTTTTTAAGTTGGAGTGGTTTATACACTGGATCACACAACATCGACACAGGCTCTGGGATAACACCACGTTTCAGTGAGAAGACTGTTTCAGAAGTTCTATCCAGCTTTATCCCATCCTATGACAGGGCTGCTGTGCATGATTGCCTCTTTGGGAGTTGCCAGAGCAATGTTAGCACGAAAAGATTTTATACAACTCTCAGATATATTAAACACGGCAATAAGAAGAATGAATAAGAAAGTTCTGATCTTTTCTCCCATAGTACTGTTAAGGCCCACAAGTACCGTTTTGTTTGCAAACTTCAGAGAGTGTGAAAATACTGAATGCAGTTTGACAATTTACTGAGAAAAGTCCATGGGCCAGAAAACAAGCCAAATACTGTGAATCTCTTCAATATTGCAAATTAAAGGAAGGATGCATCTCACTTTCCTTCAGACATCTAAAACTAAGTATCTAAGCCACTCACTTAAGACTTCTTTATTCCACAGAGGGTAACAGGCTCTCCAAACACTGATTCATCCTGCCTTAGGCATATTTTTGTATGAGATGAATTGGTCTCTAAGTTTCTCTTTCCCTACCATTGACTGTACAGGAAACTAGAAAAACAATAAACACCAAACACATATCTTTTAGGGGAGCTAAAGTTAGGAGAGATCAACCCAACCACAAACAACTGGATTCGAAGTGAGGAAATTCAAACTGTATCATAGAATCATAGAATGGCCTAGGCCGGAAGGGAGCTTAGAGATCATTTAAATCCAGCCCCCCTGTTGCCAGGGACGCCACCTCTCTTTCCTCAAGAAACATTTTAAAATATTAAGTTGGAACAGTTAGGTTGGACAGGAGTACATCCACTTGCCAATTTTTAGATGAGAGGACATACCTGTGTGTATATTCCAGGAAGAAATATATTGCCTTAAAAAAACCACAAAACAGAATCACAGAATCACAGAATCACAGAATCACAGAATGTTAGGGGTTGGAAGGGACCTCTGAAGATCATCTAGTCCAACCTTCATCC
>NW_009703119.1:2989-17227 GCF_000703405.1 Apaloderma vittatum | reverse complement strand
TGCCGAGTACAGGGGCACGATCACCTTCACCTCCCTCCTCCTGCTGGTCACACCATTTCTGATACAGGCCAGGATGCTCATTCAGCTATGAACCCGTATGCAATAAGATGATACACAGTATCTATGCAACCGAATGTCAGCACAATAAGATTTTCATATTTAGGAGGTTTTGTATATATTTTTAAAACAAGCTTTTGCAGCTCTTTGGAATGTTATAAATGTACTGCTGCTTGCCCAGAGATTTTAAGTGGTCTAACCTGAAATATGGCACAACAGAAAACAACACCAAACTCCAAACTTTTACATGCTAGTCTTCTTAGAACTGTTGGCTTTCTCAAAACTCAAATCACCTTAGCATCAGTGTTTGCAGAAATGCACTTTGAGACATAACTTGAAAAATAAAAAATGAGTAACATATTTAAAGGAATTATTATGTCTTTCAATAAAGAGGTCATTAGTATACTTAAATTACGCTGGAACTTTGTAATACATTAGATTTCCCATCAAGAAGTCATAGGACATGGACCAGAAAAGAATAAATAATTAATCCTGTCTACCTCTGGTTTTGAAAGACAAGGCCAACTATGCCTGAAATGTTTTTTCTAATGCAGTAAAAAAACTTTAGTATTGCTGATTGCCTCTCTTTCAACAAGCCTGCTTGGTTTTTAATTCCCTTGCATTTCATTTGTGACAATTTAAGCTCATTATTTTTCTTATACACAAACATAAGCAAGCAACAGTTTGTTACTTTCTTCTCTAGAGCAAACTTTCATAGGTTTTTAAAGTATTTCTATAGAAAAAAACAACATAAAACTAAACCAAAGTTTTCAGTTTATATGCCCACGTAGACCTCCCACAACTCTTACTCTTACATTTGTACCAGCATTTTATTCCAAATGGTCCATCAACTTGCTCTAGACTCAAAGACACTTGGTTTTAATTTGAAGAGCATAAGAACATTCAGCTAAAGACCTTGATTAACAGCATTAATCATAATAACGTCGAAAAAATATTTCCTTGCTTGTGGCCTCCAGTATCATTTTGTACAAAACTCCACATTACTGAGCTCTACCATATCATCTGAAATTGTGGGGACAGCAGGACCAGGGAAGAGATTGCCCCTCTGTACTCTGCAGCAGTGAGGCTGCATCTCAAATCCTGCATTCAGTTTTGAACCCCTCCCTACAAGAAAGACATTGAAGTGTTGGAGCATGTCCAAAGAAGGGGGTGGGACTCAGAGAAAGAAAAGACTGTCTCAACATTGCAAAGAATATAGTTTGAAACTGCAGGGCTCACCATCATAAACTGCTGCTGTACTGATTAACATTTGTAGCAACTAGGGCCTGTGAGGCCTTGAAGGCAGCTTGGACAGTAGGCCTCTTGCAACATTTTGCCAGAAAATATGGAACCTCCAAGACAGAGTGCCAGACTCACAAAGTTATACAATCAACTATGAAATACGCATGTGCCTAGTGGGGTTGTCAGCGGGTCACACTGAGGAAGACAACTTGAAGAGGAAGGTTTGGCAAGAGCCAAGCCCTTGGGACTCCTGAAAAAGGGGACCGCATGAGCAGTACACATGATAGTGAGGAGGAGTTCCAGGAAAATGCAAATTAGTTCTGGTGAAAAGGTGGAGAAAAGGTGGGAACAATGGAAATAAAAGAACTGTAGACCACCACCTAGTTTGAATATTCTCCTACCAATGACGTTGGACCTGAGGGACACCACCGGACTCCGTGGTGGTATTTGCTCGCTTCTTTTTCCCTCTTACCTTTCTCTTTCTCTCTCTCTCCTACTCTCTTTCTCTGCACTTTGGAGAATAAATGCTCAAAGGAAAACACAAAATTGACCTCATTTGTGTTTTAATTTCATCTCTGGGATCATCGAAGCTCAACTGAGTATGAGACAAAGGGCAATAAAGTTGGTCAAGGGTCTTGAGAACAAGTCTTATGAGGAGCAGCTGAGGGAATTGGGGTTATTTAGCCTTGAGAAAAGGATATTATTGCTCTCTGAAAGGTCTCAAGTTGTGCAAGGGGTGAATATTAGGACAAAGTTTTTCACTGAAAGGGTTGTAAAGCACTGGAACAGGATGCCCAGGGAAGTAGTTGAGTCACCATCCCTGAAGGTATTTAAAAGACCTATAGATGTGGCATTTAAGCATTTAAGTTTATTGGTAGACTTGCAAGTGTCAGGTTTACATCTGAACTCTTTTCCAACCTAAATGATTCTGTGATTCTATAATTCTATATTTGAACAGTAACAACATGAGATTTACTCTTTCAGGAAACCTTTAAGAAACCTTGACTTATTTGTTTCAGAGTTGCTGTATTGACTTACTGAGGTGCATGTTTTTACTTTGTGTAGTCTCTTGTTTCTATTTAGTTTCCTCTGCACATCATTTTATTTCTGAACTTAGAATGAAAAGCTGAGGTCTGCTACAAGTTGCTCAATTATTGTACTAAGAAATCTAAGTGTTAATGGATTTGTTTTTAAGTTTATGTTTCCCAGTAAAAATAGACTCACTTTAGGATCTTGAGATCAACTGGAAAAATAATTATGAATATTTCCATTTACAGCAGATAAATCTGTCATTTTGATTTACTCTCATCTTAGGAATTTTATAATTCTATAGTACAGTAAAAGGTTTTCATCGGTATAAAGAGAAATGGCTTTTAATACTGGAGACTTTCAAAGGTGAAAGTACTTCTAAAAAAGCAGTCTTACAAACTCAAATGCCTTTATCCTGATCTATTATCTTGACGTGAACTGGGCACAGAAGAATGGATGGTGTGATCTGACCACACTCAGGGTTTGATCTGATCAGGGTCAGGCAGTTGTACTTATTTTCTTTCTCTCTAAAACTTCTCCAAGACTAAATGGTATTTCATTTTGTTAAAAATAGCCCCAGCCTTTGGATTTTAGATGTCTGACATTTTCTACTTCTTCTCCTGCCTTGTACTACTGTGGTTACTGCTTCCTTTTACTGTTTTTGAATTTTAGGAATTATTTCAGTACATTCAACTTTTTGAAGACTGGACTGCTTACAACAGTGTAACATATATTCCAGCTTCCCATTCAATAAAGAATGCAACCCCCAGATTTTCATTTGTCTTATCTCTTGTTCTATCTATCTATCTATCTATCTATCTATCTATCCTTCCATCCTTCGATGATTCCCTTGCCCACAGAACAGCTTAATTTAACTAATGTCCTACCTTCTATACTTCCCCCCAGTTATTTTCTGTATAAAGCCGCTAAAGGAAACTATTAGAAAAGAACAAAAAACCTGGCATTCTGAATGCTTAAGTTTTAACTCATTAATTAATTATATGTGTTTTGATCACAAACACCTCTTTCTGTTTCACTTTATTTCTTATATTAGAGCTGAGAATAAACATTGCTCTTACCAGAAAACTTGAGATAAATTGAAGTATAATAGTAGCAAGATTATGAGTTTTGAAGACTCAGGAGTATTTCTGACCACACCAAAACTGTAACAATTTACACAAAATGAATTCTATAGGGCCAAGTCAATACTTTCTGGAAATTTGACATTGTGCTTGCTATTTTCATTTGGAATGGATTTTGTTTGGATTTCTTTGTTACATTCATCTTTTAAATAGATTCACTAGGTTTACTTAAACCTAAGCAGTTTTGCAATATGGATAAAATATACTATTGCAGCTTTCTTCTGCTTAAGTTTATGAGTTTTAGCAAACAGTTCAGGATGAGATTCCTTTCCTGGTTTTCTTGAATAATGGCTCAATTGGTCAAACATTATTTATTCTTTCAATTTGTTAAAAGCCATAGGAAATTCATGCTCAATTAAGTAAGACTTCATAAATGCAATAGCAGAATGAAAATATCTCTGCATCATCAATTACCTGATAATTCTAAAAAAGGAATACTAATAATCTGCTATAATGAAAAAGAATGAAAAGATGTTTTCCACAAGAATAACTGAGCCACTACCACTTCACAGGAAAACGCTACCAATAAAGTGGTTTAAGCTAGTAAGCTGCTGAGTAAGCTACAGTCATTCCTCCTGACCCATCTCCAGGATATCTTCTTGACAACTCTGATGGTGGCTTTCCTGTTTACCACCTTCAAGCGGTGACCCATGTGCTTACAATGCCCACTACATTGCAGGATTCATGCCTTGTTTAAATTTTTCTCTTGCGTTCATAACAAACTGCAGAACACTTTGAGAAAGAGCAGTACCTGACTTTTTGTAGCAATTTTAGGAAAGAAGAAAGGTAGCTAGAGATTTTCATGCAGCAGAAGGGTTTAACCTCTGCAGAGTCTTTCACAGACATATGGTCCTTCATCTTCTTATCAACCTGGGTTACACAGGCTGCATTTATTAGTGGCTAAGACTTCTCTATGCATATCTTTAAAATGACCCTCATTTTACCTCAAGACATTCAATTGTTTCTTGTTTCCCTATTAGTATGCCCCAATGAATACCAGCATTCATCATGAGAAATGTCAGGCATAACTGAGAGTTTCTTCAAAAGCCATTTTATTACACATACATGAAAAGAAAAAGTAAAAAAAAAAAAAAAAAAAAAAAGAGATGTTTTATACAACTTCAGTTTTCTTCAATCTGTCCTTGATTTACGGTACAATTGTCCTTAATGCCTTTATTTGAGTTTTAAATTAAATTTTAAATAGTGTGCACAATATTATGTACATGTAGATAGGTACAGATCCTCCCATATGCTACTTAGAAGTTAAAAAAATGGAAAAATACACTGTCCTTTCACACTGAAAATCTCACTGTGTAATCAGAATTTACTTACTTCATGAATGCAGTGTGCATTTGGTTAATTAGCTCCTTCTAGCACCTCTGAAGCAAAAATCAATTTTTCACAGGATCATTTTTCCCTCCTTGTAATAAGTAACATTTAATATTTGCTGGTACTGTGATAGAACATATTCGAGGTATTTTTATGGAGTACCAAATTAAATGTTTCAATTAGAGCTTCAGTGAGCTGTTCAGCAAAGCTTTGAATGAACCCCTGTAGGCCAACCTTAAAAAAAAATCTCCAGGCCTATATTTTCATGCACTCTATAAAGATGTGTCAGACTTGCAATTAAAATAATTCATTTTTCTAAATGAGCCGAGAGAGATCACATCTCTTTTGCTCAATTACTCCCATTTCTACTACTTTTTCTCCTATATTCTTGTGCCCATGTGACACTAGAGCAAAAAGCAATGTGAGGCTTTGGAGACTGTAAGACTGAGAGTCAGGATCTGTGAGTTGCACCTTCAGAATATGAAACAGAAGAGTTCATTTTAGTTGTTCTTCTGGGTTTTCCCCACAGGTGAAATCCTTCAACATCCACAAGCTGAATCTCTAGATTTTCTCTATTGCCAAACATCCTCAGAGTCCTGTCATTAGATACATACCTCAAGACAATTGTTTCTTGCCCTGTCTCTTTCCTATGGTCTTTAGGCTTATCATCACCCTCTTGATATTCTTTTTATCTGCCATTATTAGGAATCTTCCATGTCTGTCAAATTAAGATTTTGAACATTGCAAGTCTTGTGAGAGAGTATTCATTTCTCTTTGTTTAGCAGAATAGGCAGAAATTATTCCTGACATCTTAGTTAGTTTCTTTCTTTATTTTTTTTCTTCTTGGAGACTGAGGATTGTACTAAAATAGATGTTTCCAGTGAAAGTCCTAATCAATTTGATAGGAACACAGCCACAAGAAAGTTGTATTTTTATTTTTTTTAATATAAAGTGTGTAACATAATCATAATAAAACTGAAAGAAGCTTGAAACACTTTGGCTTGTCCTATTCATGGCTTTCATGACTCAGTCTCATAAGCCTTCAGAGACACAAAGCAGAATAATTTTTCCAAGCAATGTTTCCTTTGGAAAAATTATCCCTAAACGAGAAATGCTAGCAACACAAGGAAGAGAAAAATATTGTCTGCATTTTTGTGCAAAGTATTATGTAATTTTTCTTTGCTTTATTAGCACTTGAGCAAATCAGAGCCTCCAAATGTGAAATATGTTTCTGAGATGACTCCGTGCCAGAAGTTCAGATCTGCTAGGCAGCTACAGTTGCAAGAAAAATTACGTGAACCTTTTGGAATTTCATGGTGTTCTGCATTAATTTGTCATAAAACATGATCTAACCATCATCTAAGTCAAGAGTATTGACAAATATAATGTGCCTAAAATAATAACACAAAAACAATTCTGATCCTCCATGTCTTTATTGAAGACATTCATTAAACATTCAAAATGTTAGTGGAAAAAGTAAGTCAAGCCTTGGAATCCATAACTGGTTGACCTCCCTTGGCAGCAATAACCTCAACCAGGTTGTGTAGCTGTAGCTGTGGATGAGATCTGCTCATCATTCAGGAAGGATTTCAGCCCATTCTTCCTGGCAGAACTGCTTTAGCTGTGTCATATTCCTGGAAGTCTCGTGTATGGCGCTCTTCAACTCATGCCATAGCATCTCTATTGGGTTGAGATCTGGGCTCTGACTTGGCCACTCCAAAAGGTGGATTTTGTTTTTCTGAAGCCGTTCTGTTGTGGACTTGCTCTGGTGTTTTGGGTCATTGTCCTGTTGCATCACCCAACATCTACACAGTTTCTGCTGACATACAGACATTCTCACCTTATCCTGATGAATTTTTTGACACACTTGGGGATTCCTCTTATCCTCAATGACTGCAAGCTGGCCAGGCCCTGATGCGGCAAAGCAGGCCCAAATCATGATGTTTCCTCCACCATACTTTACGGTTGGGGTGATGTTTTCATGATGATATGCAGTGCCCTTTTTACACCAGATGTAGTGCTGTGTGTTCTTTCCAAATAGTTCAAACTTTGTTTCATCAGTCCACAACATATTTTCCTGATACCACTGTGGAGTGCCAATGTGCTCTTTCACAAACGTCAGGCGTGCAGCAATGTTCTCTGTAGTAAGCAGCTGCTTCCTTCGTGGTGTCCTGCCATAGACACCTTGCTTGATCAGTGTTTTGCGTACTGTAGACTCATGAACACAGATGGTAGCCAGCTCCAATGATGCCTTCAGCTCTCTGGCTGTCACTTGGGGTTGTTTCATCTCACTGAAGAGTCTTTGTTGTTCTCTTGGGGTCATTTTGACTGGGTGCCCGCTTCTTGGTAGAGTGGCCAGTCCCAGAGTGTCTCCCTTTGTAGATCATTTGCCTGACTGTTTGCCTGACTGTAGACTTGTGAATTTCTAAGGTCTTTGAAATCACTTTCTAGCCCTTTTCAGCTTTATGTAAAACAACAACTCTTCATCATAGATCCTCTGAAAGCTCTTTTTGGTGAGACATGGCTCACATGAGCATACATCTTGTGCAGAGCAAACTCAAAATTTGAGAAATTTTCATTAGTCAACGTAGCTCTAGTCCACACCTCCAAACTCATTTTCTTAACAAGACTCCAGGTTAACCTGACTCTGATTAGCTTTTCTGAGGTAAACTCTAGGGTTCACTTACTTTTTCCACTAGCATTTTGAATGTTTAATGAGAGTGTTCAATAAAGACATGGAGGATCAGAATTAGTTTTGTGTTATTATTTTAGGCACATTATATTTGTCAATACTCTTGACTTAGATGATGGTTAGATCACATTTTATGACAAATTAATGCAGAATACCATGAAATTCCCAAAGGTTCACATATTTTTTCTTGCAATTGTGTGAGCATCAAGACCATTATTTTCTTGTTTCGATGTGCATTTGAAAGGCTGCAACTGTTGACCATTTATGAATAATTTTTAGGGCCACTTTTTGGTAAGATCGGCTTTGGATGTTGTGTTTTTTGTGCTTTTTCTTTTTAACTTTGCTTACATTAATTGCGCTTCAGACAAGCACTCAGAGACATACACTGCTCATGGATTCTACAGGACCTTGGCATATATTCATGCTTAAATATGTGCTTTATCGCTGTTGTGCTCTTCATTGCTGTCCTGAAGTGTCAGAGTGGAAGAACAAAATAAAGACGCAAGTAGCAGAGGGTTGGAATTTACTGTTCAATTCCTCTCCTCTTAAAAGGGCACTTTCTAAAGCTACTGTGAAAAAATGAAAGGTATGCACAACTTGAATAAACATCAGCTTTTAGAAGACAATCAAGTGATATCATAGAATAAGAAATTCTCATGAATGAAATAGTATTGAACTGAACTAGTAACTGTCATAATGGTCTTTGAAAAATTCTTACCTGAACAGATTATATAGCAAAGCCGTAATAAGGACAAAAATCGTAATAAACACAAAACATAAACTAAATATGAACAACATACAAACCGCAATGTAGTCATTAGACAAATAACTCTCTACCATGTAATATTTTCTGACACTGACTAATGTTTTCTTTTTGCATGTGTAGCTCATAGGCACCCTCTGAGAAATTATTCTGTTTAGAGAGACTCAAGCAGCAAATAACTTCAATTGAGTGCACTTAGCTCTCAAGATGAACTGTACTAGAAATAAAAACAAACATTAGTTAAATATCTAATCAGAGAGACGTCTGAGTACTGCACTATTAAATTGACTACATCATACATATAATATATATCCTGTTTACCATGTATGCAAATGTTGATGCGCTATTTTAGTACACTTATTTAATCTACATAACAGAAAATATACAGACTAAACAATTCCCTACTCTGATGAAATGCTAGGTTCAATTCCACTCTTCTTCGTGCTTTAGTCATTTTCTTTCTCAACCTTAGCTTTTAATTAACAAAAATAATTACATTTATATTGCAGCAGTATTTCTCTATGTTGACAGAAGGGCTGTTATGTACCCCAAGAAAGTACTGTTTTCATTGGATGCTTTCTAAATAAAATGCTTCTAGATATATTGCTGAAATTATAGTTAATTATAAATGTAACTAAAAGGGTATCACAACGTTAGGAACACCAATAAACTATGTGCCACAGCAAATTTAATTCTGAAGATTTGTATGTCACTTCACTTATCTCTTCCATTCAATGTCCATATATCTCCTAATAAATAAATAATCATCATAAAAACTGAATATAGCTGCTAAAAACAATACAGGATTTTGTTTTGCTAATAGCACAATTGGGTTACCCAGACAGTAAATTAGAAACATCATCCTTAGGAGTAATTTTGAACTACGGTGAAATGAAATAAAACTCTCTTCATCGCTATTGACAGAATCTAATAAAATGTTTCATACTAAATTGCCTTTGATGCATCTGTACATAAAATTAATTATGCAAATAATATAATATCTTATCACTGTGGATAATTACAACAGTAATCATACTTATGCTGGGTTTATTTCTTCACACAGGTGAGTATTTTCTAAGAGTGGTGTCACATAAAACTGATTTTACCTAGAGGAAAATCAAAAAGCTTCTGAAACCCAGGTTGTTAACTGATACAGATAGTAACCTGGAGCAGCTGCCAAGCTTCTCCTTATAATGGCCTGGTCTATCACAGAATGGCTGATGCCAGGATGCTCCACTGGAGACTATCCAGTTTAATGTTCTGCTCTGAGCAGGGTCAGCTGGAGCAGGACACTCAGGGCTGTGTTCAGTCAGGTTTTCAGTATGTTCAGGAATGAAGAGTTCACAATATCACTGAGCAACCTGTGCCAGTACTCAGTTACCTTCACAGTAGAAAAAGCGTTTCCTAATATTCAAACAAAACCTCCTGCATTTCAATTTGTGCCCATTGCCTCCTGACCTGTAACTGGGCACCATCAAAAGGACCCTGTCTCTATCTTCTTTGTATCTTCCCCCTGAGCCTTTCCAGAACCACAGAATGTTAAGGGTTGGAAGGGACCTCTGGAGATCATCTAGTCTAACCCCCCTGCCAGAGGAGGACCACAGAATCTGGGGCAGGTCACACAGGAACGCATCCAACAGGTATTGAAAGTCTCCAGAGGAGACTCCACAATCTCTCTGGGGAGCCTGTTTGAGTGCTTCGTAACCCTTACAAGTAAAGAAGTTCTTCCTCACATTGAAGTGGAACTTCCTGTGCTCTACCTTGCATCCATTGCCCCTTGTCCTGCCAGTGGGCACAAGTGAAAAGAAGTTGTCCCTTCCTTCTCGACACCCAGCCCTCATATATTTATATACATTAATTAGATCCCCTCTCAGTCTTCTCTCCTCCAGACTAAAAAGCCCCAGGTCTCTTAGCCTTTCCTCGTAAGATAGGTGTTCTAGTCCCTTAATCATCCTCATAGCCTCTCAAGCAAATCTTTGCCCCTCTTGAACTGGAGAGCCCAGAACTGGATGCAATACTCTAGGTGAGGTCTCACCAGGGCAGAGTAGAGGGGGAGGAGAACCTCCCTCAATCTGCTGGACACGCTCTTCTGAATGCACCCCAGGATTCCATTGGCCTTCTTGGCCACAAGGGCACATTGCAGACCCACGGATAACTTCTTGTCTACCAGGATTCCAAGGTCCTTCTCCATGGAGCTGCTCTCTAGCAGACTGCCTCCTAACCTGTACTGGTGCATCTTATTATTCCTTCCCAGGTGCAGGACTCTACGCTTATTCTCGTTGAACCTCACTAGGTTCCTCTTTGCCCAGCTCTCCAGTCTGTCCAAGTCTTGCTGAATGGCTGCACAGCCTTCAGGTGTGTCAGCCAAACCTCCCAGTTTCATATCATAAGCAAACTTGCTGAGAAGACACTCTGTCCCATCATTGAGGTCGTTGATAAAGATGTTGACCAAGACTGGACCCAGCACTGATCCCTGGGGGACTCCACTAGTTACAGGTCTCCAGCTGGACTTGGCACCATTGATCACCACTCTTTGGGCTTTATTGTGTAGCCAGTTCTTAATCATAGAATCATGGAATCATAGAATCATAGAATCACAGAATCATAGAATGGCCTAGGTTGGAATGGACCTTAGAGATCATTTAATCCAACCTCCCTGTCATGGGCAGGGACGCCACCTCTCGACTAGACCAGGCAACACATGGGGACCGAGCGGGAATCCATCTTCCCTCTGGCTGATCTGATCCTCCTGCCACCTTTCTATGTTTCCTTTTCATGTTTCAGTTTAGTCAGGGACTCCTTATCCAAACCTGCAGGCTTCCTGAAACTTAGCTGGACTTCCTGCTTGATTATTCTTGAGCCTGGATGGTCTACCACTGTCCTTCAGCACCACAGCACCTTGGCTATTAACGATAAGCATAAGATAAGAAGCCTTATGTAGATGCTGTTGCAAGCACACGATCTCATGCAGAATACAGCTCTCCACTGAACAACTCTGGTCATCCAGGACAGAAATTACCTGCTCTTTTTTTACTGGGAAAACTAGCTCATATCTCTTCCTCCAAATCCTCCAACTCAATATGCTTCTGTTCATGCATTTTCCTGTGTCTCATAAATTCATTTTAAATGACGATAAAGAAAAAAAGGAACATGCAGGATATGTATTTAATGAAAGTCATCTCTCACAATTAGAGAAGTTTTGCCTTCTGCATTCCCCCACCTGCTGACTTTGTTTATTGTCATCCCTCGCTGTGTTATGTGCAATTTGGATTGCATGCTCCTTGAGGTAAGGAGCTGTCAGTTTTTATTTGTCCGTACAATGCCATACACACGTATGGCACTACAGAAATAATTAATAATAACAATTTATGACAAAGTACATTGTTCCAAAACATCACATATTGTGTGCACTTGTGTAAGATAAGAAAAGCTTTTCTAATACAAGTGGAATAACATGGCCTGCTTCATAAATATTGACTTCTTACTATATTCTCTGTATAAACATTAATTATACCCAAAGAAGGGCTCATGCTTCCCAAAGTTTATCTGTTTTTTCCAACTATATATTCTAAAAAAAAGATGAAAATTTCCTACAAAACTTGACTTTTTCTTTATATCCTGAGACTCTCACAGCTAAAATAATTGGCTAATACAAAAATACTACTGTTACCATTGTGGCATGGATTTTCCACACAAAACTCTTTACATAATGGGTCAGGAGCAATGCAGTAATCATTTGATACATGCAGACAGAAACCAAAAACCACGAGTCCTAAATCTCTTTTCTGCTGTAGATTAAATTAATCCAGCCAAAAAATTAACCAAGTTTTTCATGTTCTTCAGCAAAAGAATTTTAAGGAAGTTACTTTTTTCTATATAAACAGAAGATACTGAGTTAGTATTGTAGCTAAGAAGGTTTATATTTATGCTTTAAAATTTTGAGGAATCTGAAGTAACTACTCAGAAAATTACTCTATCATGAAATGTCTCTGTATCTCCTTTTGCAGACAATAGTAGTATTTATCCACTAGTCTACAAAAATGAATAGTGTTTAAGAATCTCACTTTGCATTACCTACATATCTTACATCTATTGTGCAACCCTGAAGAATTAAAAGTATAAAAATGGTTCACATGTTTATAATGATTCAGAGGAACCTGTCTTTGAGAAATTGAGGTAAGGTATCAATTTTAAATATTTTTGTGCATTATTTGTGAACAGTCAACAGGTTTCCTTTCACAAATGTTTCCATCTCATGAAATTCTATAGTTCAGTTTGTACAAATATTTTCTGAACTGCATGTTCAGTGTTTACCAACAGATTTTGCTACTGATGGTATGTGGTGTTGTTTCCTTGGTTGGATCTCAGATCTGGCACAATGCTTGCACATATTTAAACACTCTCTGTAGCCTCTTTGTAACACCAATAAAAATGGATAATATTGACCTTTATGAAGTACTTTGACTTTCGCAAAGCCATGAAGATTGCTCTTTACAGAAGTCTCATGTAATGCTTGTACATCATTAAAAAGAGATTTATTTTAGATCTTTCACATGGGCTGAATTTCACACCAAATTAATTTTATTAACTCATAACATTAATTTTATTTCTTGTTCAAATGAAATTTAATATCTATCCTTTCTGTGGCATATACCGTAACAACTTTAGTCATGCAAGCTGTACTATACTGTAGGTTTGGACATGCATTACAACTACCCAGCAACTGTTGGCAAAACTCTAAAGAACAACACATGTAATACGTTACATGTTGATTTTTAATTGAAAAAAAAATATCAAAAAGCTGAAACAGTCTCATCTTTGCCAACACATTTTTACCTTTTTAGTGCAGCTTTGGTTACTTAATTTCTTTCTTGTCATGTTGATTACAATACATGTTCCTAGCTTGAAGTGTAGCAAGAGACCTATGTGCAAGATGCAATCTTCAAGGAGAGCCTTAGGAGAAACAGCTATCCTGTTACACAGAGCAAACAACTCCCTTCCCTTTCTCTCCCTTTGCCTCTCTCTCTCTGCCCCACTCTGCTCAGATATTCACTTCTGCTCCCTCTTCTCTATCTGTGTGATCTGCCAGAAACTGCAATTTCTTGTATTCTTGTATAGCAGGAATCTTTCGAATTCACATTTTTCTACGAGCCCAAGTCTGACCTTTCCACGTTTTACAGTCTTGGTTGTCACAATTCCATATGCTATTTTCAAAATGGAAGTTTTATTTAAAATATTTTAAAAAATGGCTTGGTCTTATTAAATGTATCAACTTGTTGCATCTTTCAGATAGGGATTGTACTATGTACTGAGGACACAAAGTGGTGTTTTGTTGATGTTTCACAGACAAAACTGAGAGGTAATACATAGGCGGCTTTAAGACCAGAGCACAAAATTAATAAATACTGAAGACAGATAAATATGTAAGCACTGTAAAAATGCCTGCTTATCGACTGATATTTGTTTATGACTCACTACTGAAGGAATGGGGGAAAAAAGAGTGTCCTCAGAGCAAAAAAACCGAAGCAACTCAGCACGTACAATATATATATCAGATTTGACCCATACATAAGGAAAAAGTAAGAAAGATCCTTTTGGTGAAGAAGGCAGAAACTGAAAAACATCAACGATATTTACATTTCTTTCCTAACTGTAATCTCTGCTGCTGTCTGGATAGAGCCACCTCTGGGCTTTGGTTGCCTGAACTAGGATTTGATATTGAAGTCATAACTTGATCCTGCTTTGCATGCTTTGCCATACATTAGAAAATGGCTAGTAGTTAAAACAATGGCAAGGAGAAGCTGTCTGCTTTTACATGCGGAATGAGCATGTGCTAGACAGCAAAACTTTCTTATTTAAAAATGTAGGAGGACATAATTTCCTTATTGTAACCACAGCTATTATCTGCTCCTAAATGGAATAAATTTGCATGCAGTGGTAGTTAAATTTTATTTATTTATTTCTAAATCAGGTGTCAGATCTTC
>NW_009703119.1:0-2958 GCF_000703405.1 Apaloderma vittatum | reverse complement strand
TCAGCAGGAGTTAACTTTAGCCTTTTTTTAATCTGCTCACAAAATGAACTATTTCAGAGCTGTCTATCTGAGAGGCAGAAAAAACCAAGAGCTTAATCCAAACTTTTGTGAAGGCAGCAGCAGAAGATCCAGATCCATTCACAGGCAGAGTTTCTTTATTGTCATGTAGTTAGATCAAAATCATAATTAAATTGAATTTAAGAGTTATGAAAACAATTCAGCAGTTTTTAAAAACTTTTGGCTTTTTTTCCTTATGCAGTGTCTACACAGAGAAAATACATCACCTTAAGAAAAGAAAAAAAAAACCCAACAGCGCAGGAACAACTTCAAGATCTGAGCCAAGAGCCTGGATTCACAAAAGACTTTGATGCCTGTACCCCACTGATTTAAGTTGGAGTTATGTGTGGAAATATCTCTACATACTTTGTGTCTTCCTATACAAAAACATTTTGTCATTGTGCAAGTTTAAAGTTTGATGACACACTGTAGAACTGAAAGGAGCTAGCAGTCTTTTCCCTGGGTCACAGCTGGTATGGTACTGCTCTATTAATTTCAGTGGAGTTTCAATGATTTTTAACCTTCCCTGAATTTTTCCCTTCAAAAAGCATGGAAGATTAGAAAAATAAACATTTGACTTCTATTAATAAGATAGTAGTGTAATTAACAGATTAAAAATAATACAGAGTTGTTGACTTCTAGGTCAAGAACTGTATCATTTCAGTCTCTTCTTGAGCTCTTCAACTTCTACATGAATCAGTAAGATTAAATGACACAAGCTGATATTTGTGTGTAACAGTAGTATTCTGAAACTAATTATTTTCTAAGCAAACTGCAGAGCACCAAAAAGTAGTTAAATAGCTAATAAATTAGGGAGGAAAAAAAAAAAAAAGACGACAGTTGCCACTGAGAAATAGCTTGAGCCTAGGCAGTCTGCTGACAGACTTTTCAGGAGCAGCTCATAGGGGTTGTGCAAGTGGTAGCTCTCCCACTGTGAGCCCAACGTTCACGAGGCTGTTACCTGCAGAACCCTTTTCTCCTCCAAGCTGCCATCACAGGGATCTGTCACAACTCTCAGCTCTGTGATTTCTTGCCTGCTCATCTTGTCCTTTCTGTCCTAACTCCATCCTGACCATGCACTGGTGGGAATGGCAGACTAAGGCTTGTGCCCTGGCACTGTCACTAAAGCTTAGGTCCTGTTCCCTCCTCTTAGTTTACCAAAGAAAATTACTACATCCTGAAAATTTTCTGTACAGCAACAGGAACTTGTCTGAGGTAGAGGGGCAGCTTGAGCTCTCTCTTTGAAACAGCTGGTAGCCTGGACATCACCAATACTTGGCTTTGGAAATCACATATTTGCTGTGCATGGGAAGAAGAGTGGTGAGGGAAGAGGCTGGGAAGCAGATATGCTCTTAAATTACACGGACACAGATTTATTTATGTAGCTGGCAAGCATCTAAATCCACCAGGACTCTGAACGAGCTGTGCTTCTCACCAAAGCTTTTGCACAGACCTGTAGATTAGTCATGCTCTAACCAAGCCTCTCATTCAACACTCCAAGCCATATCTGGCTACTGTCTAGCCAGAAAACGTCTGTGTTAGCAAGGATAATGGGCGAGTCCAATGCTGATTCTTTAAGTCCATAGCAAGAAAGCACTTGGCATGACCTAGAGATCAGTAGGGCTATGTTAGGTATCTCGGATCATCCATAACTGAGTCTACACTGTATCAGCAAGCACAGAGTCACAGTCAAAAGGCTGGCTGTACTTTGTAATGGTGGGCTGATCTTACACCTACCTAAACTCCCTGCTTTTCAACGTTACTCTCCCTGCATCATCATAAATGCTAATTTATCATGCCATGAACTAACTTTGGTGGTCAGAGCTTCATGCATAGTTCCTCTCAACAATTATTCCATAGTCCTGGGCAGAAACACATCTGCAGTTCAGGAAGCTTTGCAGTTGATGTTTATTTACAAATGTTTTTACTTTTCTGTCCATTCATACTAGGCTTGGAAGACATGTCTTTCTCAAAAATGATATTACAATCCACCCTCTGATATCATAACATTCTTTCCTTGGACCGTAAAGTTTAGCCATCCTCAGAGGAGAGAAAGCTCTGGGAGAAAAACATCAGACATTGTATCTGTAGTGAAACAGAAAATTGATACAAAACTTTGATAATGCTAAAATAATGAGAAATACCCTGAGAAGTGGGAAGGTTTGAGTACCTGAAAAGTCAAGAATCTGTTCTGAGAAGGAAAGAGAGAAATACTTTTGAGAAAAAAAAAACATGGAACACAAGAAGAGTCAAGGATGGGATACTCAAAAAGACAGAAAGGAAAGAGGATTATGGTTGAAAGGCACACAATCAGCAATGAATATGCATGGGAACTGGAACCAGAAGAAAAAGCATATAGCATAGTGCACATTAAAAAAAACAGATAAAAGAGCAGCTTGCGTGGTGCATTATTCTGGGACTGAAATTAGGCATAAAATGAAGGTTTGTTTTGGCTGTGATGGGAGAAAGGCAGAGACCTATAGGTTAGAAGATTGCTTGGCTATATCCATCACCATCATCGTGGCTAGGCTTAGTGAATGAAGATATGGGAGGGGCTCTACCTACACCTGCTACAAGCGCGCTGATGGCTAAAAAGGCCGATGTGGGATAGGCAAGTCCAGTTGCAAAAGGCACAGTGGAAAGTCTCCTGAGGCAGTGCTGGCGAGGCACGGTTCTTTCTGTGGTGTCTTTTCTCCTCGAGACTAATTCTACGTGTGTTCTCAAAGGAGGCAGCAGCGTTATGGATGGTGTGTCTCCACGTCTCCCGACTGGAGGCCAGAGTGGACCACTGCTGGTAGTCAATATGGCCAAAACTGAGGTATTGTTTCAGAGAGTCCTTGTATCTCCCCTTTGGGGCTCCGCTGTTGCGGCAGCCGGTGGCGAGTTCACCACAGAGCACAA
>NW_009703118.1:42290-64035 GCF_000703405.1 Apaloderma vittatum | reverse complement strand
GTGCTTAGGGGCAGTTAACTTCTAGTGATTTCACTGAGGTCAGGTGCCCTAGCAGCTCTTCAACATGGCCTTTCCCTTAGATGTGCTCAAGTTACTTGGAAGTTTGAAAAAAAAAACTTGGAAATTAAAAAAAAAAAAAAAGGCAGCAGTAAAACATTTCCTCACAGTAACACAGGGATTGATGCATTCAAGTTTGAGATACTGCAGTGGTTTGGTGATGGAAGGGGTGAAAGTCCCTCAGAAATTCCCAACAAGGATTCTTCATATACCTAAAATAATTCCTTCATATCCCTGACCCAGATCAGACATTTCTGAGCCTAACTCATCAGCTTCAGGACAGCAGGAAGCAATGCAAAGAGGAGAGTGGAGGATCTCCTGGTGTCCCCACGTAGGCATACAGCTCTTCCACCAGCCGGGCACCACCAGCAGGTCCCAGGTGACAGCGGCAGTTTCCCATCTGGGCTGAATTGAGATGCACTGAAACCAGCATCACCTGCATGAGCAGGTCACACTGCCCATCAGTACCTCTGAAGGGTCATTCAAGAGCTGCTTTGTTCTGTTCTGTGGGACCCAGACCACGCCGGGTGGCCACTGGGGCCTTTGGCAGATGTAGAAAAGGTGGGGTTTGTGTGTAAGCCTGTTCCTAAGAGCCTCGAAGCTCATTGAATTAACAGACATTTGCCCCTGTAGTTGTCTGCCCAGTAACCCCAGCCATAGAGCTCTTCCCCACCTCCTGTTATGGTGGCATTTCAGTATTTATCACTTGTTATTTACAGATAAAAAGGTGGCATTTCAGGTGTCTCCTGTATTTTCATAGGCTTAAGCTAGAGGAACAGTTCTTTGACAAGTTCTTTCTTGCTGTACCACTTGATGGCACACTTGCATTAGCACACAGCAGGGTGAAGGCAGGACATATCACCAAGCAAATCTTGCCTAACGTTTTCCCACTTAATTTGTTTTGCATCATGAATGTACCCGTTTAATTGATTAAAGGAATCTAACACTGTAGCATTGAGTAGGAATAAGCAGGGCATACAAAATAATTATACCAAGATAGCCCTGTATTTTGCAGTTTTAATCCCAGATATGCCTTGGATTGAACTATATTACTCTTTATTCTTTCACTAAGTTTGGTAAAAAAACTTGTTGTTGCTTTACTGACTCTTTTCTTCCAAGGGTGGCAAATTTTCCTTGCACAGTGTTTTCTTGTTTCTCTGTCAAAAGGTTTGTAGCAGTTTTTTTCATTGCATGTGTTGCTAGGCTGCATATGGAAATTAATTTATGTCCTCTGAGTAATAAAATTATGATCCAACTTCATATGAAAGGAACATTGTCCAGTGGGCTATATGAGGCTAATTAATGAGTATGAAGCATTATTACGTATGCCACTTATCTCTAGATGGTTATAAATACATCAGTGAATGCTGCAGATGGTCATAGCCCATAGGTAGAAACAACTTGCAGGTGTATTGGATTTTATGACTCCATAAAGAATGTATTAAAACATTTATTAGCTCTTTATATGCAGAATCTTAATGGCAAATGTAACTGAGCAGGATTTGAAGTTAAAATGTTTCAGGGACTGGGTGAATTCTTCAGAGCGTGGTTGACTGTCACAGCAGCATCTTCTGTTCAAGGGCTGGGATTCAAGTTCTGAATCAGAACCTCAGTGGGAAAACTGGAAGCATCTCAGTACAAATGACTGAGTGCCTTGGATTTACCAAGGCCTAAATCACACTATATTTAAAAAAAAACCTAAAAACTTTACCTGGTCCAAAGTGCAGTTGCTAAAAATCTTTCCTGTCCATGACTTTTAGCTGCCTGACCCCTTTGCTTTGATGATTCATCAGCTCCCCTGGGGGCTAAATAGATGTCTGACTGCAGACCTCTTGCCTTCGTTTCTGTAATCACCCTTGTTTAACTTTTCAAATTTATTCCCCTCCTCACCCAGTGTTCCTTCCCCACTCCTTCAAATGCAAGGGTAGAAGGAGACTTCAAATGTTTTCTTCTACCTGGAACAACGGAGGAACAGAGTGGGAGCCCCACAAGTATGTGTGGTGGGTAGGCAGAACCTGAGAGATTTTGCAGTGTGTTCTGCCCTGGCTTCCTCCATTACCCACGGAATTGCAGTGATAATTGCAGTGATAATTGCAGCTTCAGGAAAAATAACTGCTAAACAGTGATAGCGGTAAAGCCCTACAGCCTTTCTCAATTAAATGAAGTGGAAATTTAGTCCTTGAGTACTACTTCTGCAACTGGCTGAGCAGAGTAAGAGCAAGTGCCCTGGTGGGTTGGAGGATAGTTCAGGGCAGGAGAAAGACTTTGCTCTGTGACCATCCACCCTACACCCCCTTCCAAGAAGTCAGTGGCCACCTCTGCCCTATAATGCTGGCATGAGACTAAAAGCAACAGATTGCAAGTTGGATCTACCTGAACAGAGGCCATGGAAGCTGGTGAATGAATTTAGGAGAGGGCCACTGTCACCTCTGCAGCCATCATTTCTGGTTTTGCATCAGCAGCTTGTACCTCCAGCATTATTCATCTGTCTCAGCCGCAACCTCTTGATCTTTGAATGCTATTTTGGTATTGTTAGTCTGTCCTTTCTACCTCATTTATTTCTACCCTTTCTGCTTATCCTGGTACTTGTGGTTTTTATCAATGCCATCTGCAAACATCTCATTTTGACTTTTTGTCTCTAGACGTTCCTGTGCGAAGGGGAACTGGAGTAATTTTCACTAACAAAGGAAATATCTTTACACTGATTTGATATAAACTGTCCAAAAATGAAAAAATGACACAAGCAAGAAGTCTTTGCTACAATATTCAGTTAATCCAGGAGGTTTTATTCAAAATGTATCTGAGAGCATTTATTTCAGCCTTCATAAAGGAAAAGGAACTCTGTCTTAATGAACATTATTTGGGATAAAGATGGGATAGGAATGACAGATTTTTTTATGGAAGAGAACAACCTGCAAATCGGTGTAGCCTTTTAACCTCTTACTGCAGTGCTTAGAAACAATAACCCAAATAAGTAGAAAGGTTTTTTAGCCAACCTTTACATAACAGAGCTCATGCAGAAATATTGTCTCAAAGATTCTGGGCATAGGTTTCTCTACCCAAATTCTCCACAGTGCTTAGAAAAAAACCTATCTAAAACTTTGGGAAGCAGGTAGACAGAGCACATGGCTGTGACCTAAGAAAACTAGGTGCATTCACCTTTATCTACCACCAAAATCTTGTCCATTGAATTGAAATTATACAGTTCTCTCCATAAGGTGACCAAGCTCTTCATGGTGATTGGGTCAAGCCTGAACTTCCCTTCCTCCCTTTCATCATCATTTCTTGTTTCCCATTGCTTTTGGTGTATTTTGAGCAGCACTTAACCCCAGCGCTCCGACAGCCACTTTATCAGTGTAACAAAGCATCTCTGGTCTTGTGGGAAACAGAAGTTGTCATCTGTGTGGAAGTGGCCAAGACTTACTGCAGGTTGTCATGTAGAGTCAGAGCCCAAGACGAGAGAACTTGTCAGCTTTACCTTGATAAGCCCATGAGTGTGAAAGACATGCCACATGCAATTTCCATTACAGAGATCACCAGGAATCCATGAGAGGCATGAATGAGTGGAAGGAGTCAGGGAGGCAGAAAATTATTCAGATCAGAAACCTTGAGCAGTTTCAGGTGTGCCTGCTTCCCATAAAAATCATGGGGACTCTCAAAATGGTCTTAAAAGATCAAGAGAAGGCCATTCATTACACGATAACATTTTCAGATTAACCTTCCTATATTTTTTTTCGTCTCAAGCAAAAAGGTAATAAATTCTCTCACAGTGGGAAGGAAATTTTAGTATCATCCTGAAATGTTGTAGTGTTTTTCTACCTAGTTAGGACCACCTTCCTGGTTCACTTCAGAGCACTGTGCTACATCTTCCTTGTCTTTCCCTGGCACTACCAACTTTATCCACGGGTACAAGCATCCCCTGTCTTTGTGTTGTAGGAAAGATACGAATTGTTGGTGAAGTGAGGCTGAAAACTCCAGCCACTCCTTACAGTGAGAGATCAGAACTGAGGATCCTACTCTTTAGCAGCATCTCAAGTTCAGTAGCTGCGTGAGCCACTCACAGCGAGGGAATCAGCCTGCGCTGTGCACAAAGATCCCACCCAGGAGCTGGCTGCAATTCAGCAATGAAGAGGACTGGCCATCAGCTGGACACCTAGTGCTCCTTTTCCTCCCTCTGAAGCACACTGAGGAGTAAATGCTCACTGTAGCACCACTGCCAAGCAGTAGCAGATGTCACAGCCTTAAATTTGGGGTTTCTGTCAAACAAGAAGTCATTATTTGAGACTCATCTTCTTGAACTTGGCTGTTCAGTCGCAGCCAGGGAAGTGCAAGGAGCCATGCAACTTAAACACGTGCTTGTGCTTGGTTTCCAGGCACCAAATTTATTCTAAAAATTGACTGCAGTTACAGAAGGAAACGAGGTTTTGTCACTTGCAGTCACCCCTTCACACAAAAAGTTTCTGCACCTGGAAGCTGGTAAATGCAATGCATATTCGTCCAAGTTAAAAATACTGTTTTGCTTTGGAATGATAATGCCCTGAAAATTGCAGCTGGTTGAACAAGTGATACATCAGACCAATGCTACCCCTGGACAAAGTGCTTGTTCATCTGTACAGAGCTAAAGCGCATCGCTGCAAGAGTCCAGCAGCCTAGTTTCAAGAACTGAAGTCAGATAATGGTTACTTTTGCAAGACAAGTGAAAGCAAGGTCTGCTTGTGTCAATCAGGATGAAAATGTAATTTAATTCAGTGCAACAGAAATACATTTTTTTCCTAGGATCTAAGATACCAGAAATTAAGCTGAGTATGTGGTACTTAGTTATTCATACAACTTCACCTGGGAAAAGCACAGTTTATGTGTTTGTTCTTTATAATTCCTTTCTGTTCTGCTTTACTGCTTAGAAGAAGAGACTTACAAAGCTTCACAGTGGCAACAAAAACCTTACTCCAATTCAGACTTTCTTTTGGTGTCCAGGAGATGGAATCAGTGCTCCACCAGATACAGCAGGCCCTCATTAATGTCATTAAACTAAACTCAACAAAAGGAAGAAGGTAAACCCAGAGACCCTTAAACCTTTCAAAAAAAAAAAAAAAAAAGGCTGTTTCTAATCAGTTGCCTTCCCTGGAGAAGTAGCACCACATAAACCGCACAAGACCCTCATTCAAACAGTCTTCTGCTCTCTAAAAATACGTACCTGTCCGAGTCTTTTTCAGTATCATCTTGCAGTTCAGGGGTACCCAGGTCCCTAAATCTGGGCGAGAAGCTTTTACAAAGCAACCCCAGTGTTTCTGCTGAAAACAAACCAAGGGTCCTGTGCCGTCATGTTGCCCTGCCTTACACCTTCCTTTTCTCTGCTCTCACACCATACACGGCCCTGCAAGGAGCATTAAGTTACCAACACCAGAACAAGTCTTAGCACCTGTGGAACGGGCAGATCCTCTGCCCCAAGGGGTGCTCAGCCAGTCCAACCAGTCACTAGTGCACAGGGCACTTACCTTGCAGGTAGGAGGCCAGCAGCAGCATGCTGGAAGTACAGGGCTGCTCCCTTGAGGAGGACAAACCAGGTTGCACAGGTTAGTACACCA
The DNA here is from genome assembly GCF_000703405.1 of Apaloderma vittatum. NCBI lineage: Eukaryota > Metazoa > Chordata > Aves > Trogoniformes > Trogonidae > Apaloderma > Apaloderma vittatum. The sequence goes on along the minus strand of NW_009703118.1, from coordinate 58,393 downwards.
CAGCGACTTCACCAGTGTGGACGTGCTTCCAGGTACCACAAGAAGAGCAGAACTGGTGGCAGTAACAAGTCCCAGTGACAGCCCAGTGACCATCAGACAAACAGTGAGGGATGAAGCAAGTCCCAGGGCAAGCTAGGAAACCTGGCAGACAAGTGGAGTGGAGGCTAGAAGAGTCAGGAGAGGTTGATGAGTGTAATTTGAGTTTAGCAGCACCTTCACACCCTGCCTGCTGGCTCTAATTAGGCTGGTTTGAGTCAAGGATTTTACCACTAGCCCACAAGCCACCACCACATGCAGCAAAGGCCGCCTGATGGTGATTGTGCCCTGCCCAGGGCTGTAGCCCTGATGGCTGTTAACTACAGTGGGAAAACCTCTGCCATAGCACCGAGTTCAGGGGACAGGCCAGCCCTGCGGGGTGCAAAGCGTCCCATGTCTCTGTCAGGGTGCATCAGCATCTGCTTGCTAAACAGGTCTCAGCTAAACAAGGCTCAGCTCTTGGTCCCCACTGAGCCTTCATACTGCTCCAAAAATAGAAAATAGACCTGTGGCTATTTTGATTGCTGCCTGAATGAAGGACATTTTAACCACACCTGTATTTGCAGGGCACTTGCCCAGCTGTGCTTCCTCTGTGGCCATTCTGCATCCCTGGGGTTGCAAAAGACACCTTTGTGGCATCCCTTTGGGTTTTCCATCTCGCTCCAGGCTAAAGGGGCGGGGATATTTTGGAGATGCTTTCTAGCTGGCCCCTTCCCTCCTAACAGTTTTATTAATAAATGTGTGTGTTGACAGATGCCCAGCTGCATGTGCTGGGAGATTATCACCAACTCCCCAGAGCCCTCCGCATGTTGCCCGTGTCTGGCAGGGTGAAGGAAGAGAAGTCTGATTTGTCTCTGTAGATGAAACAAGGTGGCAAGCTGCTGGGCCACCCGGCAGGCATTTGTTTATGCAAGTGCTAAGATAAGGTGAGTCCTCCCACACTTTTCCCCAGGTCTCAAACTGTCTTCTTGCATTTACTGGCTGGTCCTTCAGCTGCTGCTCATTGGACCCATCCCTTTGCCAGCACTATTTATACCATGGCTCTAGGGTTTCAGAAGGGTTGGAAACCAAGCCCTATGGTGCCCCAGCAGTGGGGATGCTTAGAGAGCCCCAGAAAAGAGGGTTAGGGGGGCAGTCAGAGCCAGTGAATGCATCTGAAGCAGCTCCCAAACCTCACTGGCGAGATGCCCATGACGCAAGCCCCGGGCAGAGCGAGGGCTGGGTGCTGGGGCCGCTGGGACGGCAGGAAGAAAAGGGAAGTTTTGTCAGTGCCACACAGAGCCCTGTTTTGTCCCCACCGACCCCGGCAGACAAAGAACAAATGATGATGGATGCCAAGGAATAAGTTTCAGCTGCCCGTGGAGCCTTCCCATTACGGCTGGCACGGCTGAGTAACGCTCAAAAAACCCAAGAGGCGAAAGGTGATAGGGGCTGTTTATCTTTTTATTATAAATTTAGTATGAATGACCAATGGAAAAGTCACAATGGAGTACCAAGAACATTTTATCAAAATTTTAGCAGCATTTAAATAGTAATAGATTCCCAACCTCCTTCAGGCACCCCTTGTTGCCCTTCGCCTCCCACCCACAAAACGGTAACCTTCACCTAAATGTGTTTTCCAAAGCCATGCAGGGGATGTAGCTAGCCATTTCCCCCTGAGCTGCCATTAAAAATAAAATCTCATTCCAAACACTGGTTACCACTCAAGCTCCACCCACGCAGGGCCAGGTTCCCATCTGACTTGTCGAGGGAGAGGGGGCGCCCAGCACCTGCTTGCGACCTCGTCACGCTCCTTACGCCAGCTCCTTATGCCAGCCCCTACCTGGGCCCATGCGCCTGCAGGTGCCCACGCTTCAACCACAAAACCAGGGCTAAGCCCGTTCCCTACCCGCTGCTGCCTTTCGTTTCGGGACGCGGGGGTGCTGTGGTCTCCCCGCAGTCCTGCCTCTGTACCTGAGTGTGTGTGGTTGTGGCTGGATGGAGAGAAAAAGGGGAGCCCGATGGTTCATTCTGCCGCTGGAACTGAGATCAGGGCAACCGGGAGCCGAGACTTGAAGGGGAGAGGGAGAAGGTGAGCGGTGAGATACTTCAAATTCAACCGACGGAATGAAGTCAGTTTACTATCAGCTAATGTGGAGAACCGTGGTCTGCCTACTAAGTAACAAGAACTAGCAGTTTTCTGTGCTTTTCTGTTTGTTTGTTTTTAAAGTTACATTAAGACATGAACAGTACTACCCCAGCCTCACTGGTGGGAACTTGGTGAAAACGACATTGAATTAGAGGTGGGGAAACACAACACACGCCCACACGCGTAGACAACAACATAATATTGGCAAGCTATTCCCCTGCTTCTTTGGTACTTCCTAAACTTTCTTATCCAAAATATATAAGGGAAATGCACCATTTCAAAGTTACCTTTTGTAAGTATTTACACAGCCATAACCATCACGCTATGATACACAAAGGTCAATATGATATGAACAAAGTTATTTTATGAAAAGCACTTCTGCACATTTTATTTTGTTCCAGTATCTTAATAGCTTTAAAAAAAAATTCATGTGTTACACAGTCCTGTACCTCGCTTCTTCTGATATCAAATGGACAAGAAACATTTCCTAATCCATACTCTTCTTCAAAAGATTAAAAAATTGCCACCAAATGATACACTATGTACAAATTTTACTAAATATTAAATTCTAGGCAATTATTTTCACCCCACTGATAATATAACTTAGGTATCGTTACCTACTATATGCATATATAATTTCTTTAATATATAAGAAATGGCACCACATCACCATGTCACCAATATGACACATTGTTATGTACAGTAGATAAGGAGTTAGATATAGAAGACGGATCCTCTCCAACCGGTTCTTTCACGGGAACCCTTCTCCCCTCGGTAGTAGCTTGGCTGTTTCCCCTTTTCCCAGCAGAGGAGGCTTCTTCAGACGTAAGGCAGGATCCCGTACATCAGCAGTGCCATCACGCCGGCGCTGAACAACCCGGCCACCGGCACAGTCACAAACCAGGCCAGGAAGATGTTGCGGAAGAGGCGCCAGTCGACAGCTTTCTTGGAGCGGATCCAGCCAACGGCCACCACAGAGCCAACCTTGGGGACGCAGGGAAGAGAGAGGGGGAGACAAGATGTGAGGGGCAGGACCGAGCGCCCGCAACATGCCCACGGCCACACCAATGCCAGTCAGCTGATACCAAGCGGTGCTCTGAGATAAAGAAGTCCCTGATGGTGCCGATGGCTCTGATCTGGTGGGGTAGCAGGAAGGTGACAATTCCAGGGTGCTTAAATTGTTTTTCCATTGATTTCCTGTTTTTCATGGCTCAGCCAAAGGAGAATAAATACACTTGTGGGTTCTTCTCTGCCCTGCTAGCTGCCAGGTCAACTATGAGTGCAACCGAGGCATCCCTCCACCTGCCCAGCACTGACTCGGTCTGTAAGGAGAGAGGGGCGGCACCTACTGAATCTAGCCAGACTGCAGGACAAATCATGAAAACACTGGGAAAGTTGTTTTTAAGGCTGTGCCGGAGACTGTGGCATGGAACAGGTCAGGATAGCTAGTACAGTTCCACCTGCTTGTCCTCTTGCTGGTTTGGGATGTCCTGCCTGCTCACCCAGCAGCTGCCAAGCCCCTGCAGCTTACAGCCTGGCGTATGGAGCTGACTCCAAACAGCACCTACGTATTTCGATACCTATAAACAGGGATAAACAGCACAGCACCAGCAATGTAAGCAGATGAGCCCACCCTGTAACAGCGCTGGGAACTTGGCAGGGGGCAGGCAGGCAGCACAAAGTTAGACCCAGTCCTGCTGCCCGACGTCAAACTCATCAGCATGAGACCTCCGAGGAAAACCAGCCGTCCTGCACCAGCCGGCCATGCAAAGCACCCGAAGATAAAATCCTCCCTGTGGACAAAGACATCCGCCTGATGCTATGAGGCATGCAAACTGCATGGACATCAAGAGGTCTGGCTTTAGGTGGGGAATGGATAAGCCACCAAAATATCCTCTGAAGGCACTGCTACCAGGGCACTCTGGGTATGTCGGTGTTTTGGGAAGACAAAACACACTGCAGCGTGGGCAAAGCTACAGCCTTTTCTTCCTACAAAGGTATTTTCAGGTAATAAGCTTGGGTACAAACACAGCATATTATTTTTTAAGAAAGAACCAGACTGAGAAAAACATTTCCAGTGAAAATGGTGCAAAAGCTCCAGAAACACTGTGTTTTCTTTCTGCCCTGGAAGTGGCCCTCTGTGATGTTAACAAAAATGTGTAAATCAATGCAAGTTGATTCAAAGCACACAGTAAAGCAGCAAAAAATGCAGAAGGGATATCTTGTTTTGAATGAAAGGAAACTCCAAGACACATCTGGGCTTGTGCTCCCTGAAATACCATTCCTGCCTCCTCTTCCCTGCTTGTTTTCTTACTGGGAGTATGAGCCTGTAGATTAGAAGACGGGCTGCTCTCCATGTGTGGATCCAGGAAAATGACAAATGCTGGGAGGACAGGGAAGCGGGAAGAGATAGGATGGAGACACTGAATCCTCACCTTTTGTTAACACCTATTTAAGTTCTAATTACTACTTAACGTTTATTTTTGGAGAAAAGAGCTATTTGTGGAAGACCTCCTAACTCTAGGAAAACAAGACTCTCAAAAGTGCCTGTGATAGAACAAGGGAAAACTAAACTTGGTATTCTAGGACTGAAACAGGCCTCAGTCTAAAGCTTGATCCAGGAAATCTGTTAGATAACATTTAATCTGAATACCCCCTGACTGGACAATATGCTCTTCTGTACTTAGGACATGTAAGTGTATTCAGGAGGTGCCCGGCTAAGAGGAATCCCACGCTTCTGACTATATCAAAGCATTAACCCAAGGAAACAACGTTTGGTTGTTCAGCAGCTCAGCTGTTAGGCTCTGCTTTGCATTTTGCACGTCCTTAGCATCTGTCTGTCATGCTTGCAACAAGAAGCATTGCTTAACTGAGTGAGCCTGCAAGTCTACATACAACAATCTCCGAGTCCTTCCTGAAATTTAAAAGGTATCAGCAATGATGGCATTGGCAATCTGTTTTAAACGTTATTAAAGTTTAGTTTATTAATAGTGATTTTGATGGACTAGAGGTTAGGAGAGTAGCTAAAAGTTGGGCGTAGGGACACTACACCGTCTGCAGAATTTCAGATGATATCTACATTGAGATTGGTTTGAAACCAGTGCAGTTTGCCTTCAGTATGCTCTGCTCAAAGCATTACAGAAATGCTTTTGGCTCTCTTGTTCCCATGCAATGGCATATCACAACAACATACAGAACATTATAATCCCACTATAGCAACACAGAGGACGTTTTTCTAAACCCCCAAATCATCACAGCAAAACAGAGCTGGCAGTGTGACCTCAGCAAAGTCGCTTTTGCACTGAAAAAGCGTTTAACTCCTGCACTCTAATTTTATCCGTATGTGAGCACATTCGATCTGCTACAGCACGATCTGCTACAGCTGAGAAAGGCCTGTTTATTTCTACCTCCTGCATCTTAGAATAAGTAAGAGGCACTGTGTGTAAGATTTGATTGCTGACTTGGGCAGCAGAGAGGCAAGGCATACGCTCACAACACACCGGCTTTTCAGCGCTAAATCCCAAGGGAGGTTGAAAGGAGCACAGGCAGAGCAATGCGGCTACTGTGTTCAGACTCAGAAATTCCTCTGGAGGCTCAAAGGGCTGGGTCTTTCCTCAGGTGCTCTCAGCTTGGAGGCTTTCAGAAGGACTTTCCTCTCCCCTTTGACTCATGGCAAGGACAAAGGTGCACTTCAGACTTTAAACAGGCACCAATAGTTGAAATGATGCTGCCGGGCTGTAGATTTAGGACGGTCATACTGGGTGGTGGCTGCCTCATAGAGATCAAAGCCTCTGATATAGGATCTGAGAGGGCTTGACAAATCTTTCTCAGAAGCTAACACTTTTCTTCATGCTACCAGTCTCCAGTTTGTAACCATATCTGCTCCAAGACCTGAAAACTGCTGCTCAGAGCTTTCCTTCTTGCTTGGTCTCCATTTTTCATTATAGTCTGTTGTTTCACTGCAAAAATATCTCCCTCCAACTAGAGGTGTTTCACACTGCTCCTTCTTTGCCATCAGTTTATCCAGTAACTGCACGTTCAGTCAACTGACGCACCTTCGGTAGGGCTCCCACTTCAGCAAGTGCTATATTGCTGTGGAGCAAATGTTGGGGAAAAGAATAATTCCTGCTCTCTGATGCTAGAGGTTTAGGACTGGGCTCACCCTGAACCCATTTCCCTTTTGGTTCCTAGGATGAAATAATTTTTCTGCTGATTTTTAATGAGGCATTTCTGTCTCAATGGCTGAGAGCACTTTCAGAGAAGCATTTTCCCATGGAGTAAATGATATGTAACACTCCTTTTGTTCCTTCACTGGGCCCTCAAAGAGAACAAGTAACAAATCTGTCACAAGTATTCGCTTTATCTTGTGTTGATCACTCAGGATCCTTCAGCTCAGGATCTCGTTTTGCTGAAACACAGCATTGTTTATAACAATGTGATATCCTGGAACAGTCTAACCCTATTGCAAAGTGGATCTTTCCATCAAGAATGATCTACCTAATGAGATACAGCAAACTACAGGGAGCAGACACAGACTAACCACATTAACTGCTTTCTATGGAAGTATTTTTTTAAAGAATTACTTTACTCTGCAGTTAGAAAAGACCAAACCTTTAACTGCATTGAGTCAGTGAATACCTCCTAATGCTGCCCTTTTGTTAGCTTATGGATTCCAAGACATTTTCTTTTTAAATTCAATCTATTCGTCTGCACCAAAGTGTATTTTGTCTTTTAAGATGGTTGGCTAGAAGTGCTTCAGGCACGCAACTGGGATAATCAAAGCTGTATTATTCTCCCTGGCAATTCTTCATCACTCATTTGATATACCAATCAGCTGAAAGGGAGGTGGTTTCAGGCTGGCATTTTTAGAAGTGGATCACGTTGTTATTATTTTTCCTCTCCTTGCTTGATTCAGAGGAACCAAAGTTTGGCCAACACCCGGAAATCTGAACAGCCTTTCAGAGTAGCTCAGTCTTGGCTACTTCTCAAAGAGCTCTACAGCAGAAGAAAGAAATGATTTTGCAATAGAGGAAGGCTTTCAGAAGGAAAGGTTTTCACTAGAAAAAGGCCAATTGAAGCAACTCAGGGCATTTTGCAGGATGTGTGGATTTCATTGACTCTTTCACTGGAAACCAGGTCAATGTCACAGACAAGGATGCCCGGCTTCTTGCCAGCCCGCCTGCTGTGCCGTGGAGGAGTTACTCCCCAAAACCTGCCTGCCTCAGCCACAGACAGAGCTGGAAGAGCTCCCAAGTCCTCGGGATGCAGCAGCGAATCCTGGGTCTGGCTCTTGTAGGGCTTGGTGGTGTGTCCTTGCTTTGCCGTTTTGAGGTCCCCGATTTCCGAGGGGCTTCCCCATGCCCTGCCAGAGATGAGGGATACAGACAGCTCTGAGTGTCCAAGAGTTTGGGAGCCCATGGGGAAGCAAAGGAAAGAAAGATGGGGTTTTGACTCAGGGATTTCCTAGGGAACAAAATTCCAAATTCCCACTATGTTCTTCCAGGCGAGTAAATCCACATGCTCCCTGTTGCCTACAAGCCATTTAAATGTCTTCTCACACAGCGTATTGCGTGACACAAATTCTGCTCATTATCCAGCCTATATCTATGCTTCAGACTGGTCTTTTTTGAAAAAACAAAGCCAGCAAACTTGTTCAAAGAACTAATTACAAAGGCCAGATTCTGTATTATAATGCACAAAAGTGAGGACAAGTTGGTTTAAAAGAAGAGAGACATTAAAGTATTAGCTTAATGATGTAGCAGAGTTTTTCATACAGATCGCTCTAAAATACATGGAACCGAGATCACACAGACTACGAGTCTACATTATTTTAATATATTAGTTTGATACGATTGTGTAAGCGTGAAAGCCGTTCCAGACTTTTGTGCAATTACTGATAACGCTGACTTTGCTCAGCCCTACCGGCTCTCAAAGCAGTCCTCATTACTTTGCGATCTCTCTCCACACGGCACATCGCATAGTGAAGGCAATCTGCAACAATCGGTATCTCTCGTGTTTTGTTATGGTTTTTTCCTAGTGATGTGATTTTACTGATGTGATCACTGCAAACTCCAATACCTTGCAATGGGTGGAGCTTATTGGAATACCCACATTTGAGGCTACAAGTACCGTTAGCGCACACATTACTTCAATGCAAAATCCACTGTGAAGAAACAAAACAAAACAAAAAAAGACAGATGGAAAACCTGTAGTAAAAGAGTTATATGCAGGAAATCCCATGCCATGCACGCATCAAGAAAGTGAAGTATAAATGACGAATGGTGCGCAGCCTCTGAACAAGGGAGAAACCCTACCCGACCAGGTTCAAATGGCACCGTCAGAGGAAACCAGGGTCTTCCTCGTAATCGTTCGCTTTAAAATTATTGAGGTCACACTTTTGTAAGCGCTGTTTTTCTTTAACCACAGCTATGGAGTTCGTGCTGTGCCTGACTCCAGCGACTTTGCTGTGACAACCCCCAATGGATTTTTTGGAAGCTTGATTATTTTCCAGCATCCCTGGTACGGCTGAGACGTGCTGACACGCCTCCGCCCGTAACTGTTCTCTGCGTGCGGCTGCTTTCCCCTCGCTGTGCCATTATCCGCTGGCTCGAGCGGCACAATTTTAAGACGAATAGTCCAGACTGCCTTGACTGCAGTCGTTGGGCAAAGGCATACCTTGCAGTGTGTAGTACTGACTGGAAGTCCAACATTGGAAGCTACCACAACTGTGAACGCCGAAGCCAACTCAATAGTGAATCCACTGCGGGAAGCATAAGAAAACACTTCACAATCACTCTTTGCATCAGCTCGGACTGATACCATGCAGCGTGCCAAAGTCTTACCCGTTTCTTCTTTCGACTGTTTTAGCTCCAACTGATTTTTTCATAAGAATTAAGAGAAGGAGGAAAGGCTGAATAATGGGAATGGCACAGGCTAGTCATCTGTAGTAACCCGGTTGCATGGCTCTTTGCATTGGGGACTTTATACTACTCTATGCTGCCATGAATCATGCCTAATTAGTAATTTGGTTAAGCACCAGCAGAGGTCAAGTATGCATTAAGGACGAACATTAACGTAATAAATACATATGGTTTTAAAAGTCTGAAACGCACTGGGGAAAGCCACTGTAATCTTGCCATCTCTAAACACATTTTCTGCCACGTTGATTAGGTCATCAGCAGAAGACACCGTTCACGTAGACCTCTGTGCCTCAAATGCATTCAGTATTAGTTTATCTTTTCTTCCTCTCTCTCATTCTTTCTTTCTCTCCTTTTCCCTTTTTTTTGCTTTAACTTTTTTAGGAAGACTGGGAAGTCAAAACCAGGTTACCATTAAAATCAAAGCACGGCAAGTCCAGCAAACCACATGACAAACAAAATCCCGGAGTCAGCGATTTCTCAGATTGGATCACGCACAAAGTTCACACAACCATAATGACAACTGCGCACCTACCTTGATGGTGTGATTGGAGTGAGGTCTTTACCCATGGTCTGGATAACTCTTCTACCCCAGACCCAGAGACCCACACAGATCCCAACACCTCCATAAAACAGCAGCCAGACAGGAGTTGACGCTTCTTGCATCACACCACCTTGCTCGTAGATAAGCCACAGCGCGACGAGGGGACCGATTGCATTGCTGGAGAAACAGAACAACATCGCCTGAGTTACAAAATTGCAGATAATTGCCTTGAAAGAAGTCCCTTGTTTTCTGTATGAGTTTTCTTCACTGTGCATGCAGCACTGTTCTGACCTGACCCTTAGAGGCAACACCCTTTACTGCTCTGAAAGGCTGCAGAACGGGACTCCTATCACATTGCTTTTTCAGATGTCACTTCATCACTGATAACTACAGTGAATGCTGAAAGGAATCTCTCTTTTACAAATCATTTCCCAAAATGTCAGAGTCAGTAATACCTCATTACGTCTGTTCTGGGATAAAAAGCAGTGTTTTCAGTACTGTGCTGAAATGATCTCAAAATTTACAAATTCAAGAGCTCTGTGTCTTTAAAATTCAAGCATTAAATTAGCTCATTTTGTCAAAGAGGGAAATTAGTGAACAAAATTACCATCGCAGACAAGAAGACACTAATATAATCTAGTCTGACAACCTGTAAGATTTGGAGATATGATCAGAATGCAGCCGGGAAGGTGACTTAGTTCTCCTCAAACATGTTGTAGAGCTAGTTGGACTTGATCAGAGAGGACTCCTTGGTGACAGAGAGCTGGTGTAAGCCCTTTTTGCCACCTTGCTGCTGCTATCTTGAAACACATTGAAAGTCAGGAACACTGAAGTCCCCGCTCCTAATGCAGACTACCCGATATTGGTGGCTGGAGTCTTCAGCACTTAGAATGAGACTTCCAACTGTTTATTCTAAAAAAGCATCAAGTTTCTAGACAGGAGAGTTAGAAGAAAAACTTGGAAGCTGGTATCCAGTTACTTTAGAGGCTTGTATACTAAAAAGCAGATAAAAACTTTAATTTTTTTTCCCCCAGCATTTTTGCTAAACTGAGTAGCTGCTTGCCCTGCTGAGCAGCGTTTATCCATAACCAAAAAAGCACAAGAAGCGAGGCAGCGCTACAATTCTGTCACAATAATCAGGTGAAGAGAAGAGCAAACCTGTCAAATGTCATTCGAACAGGAAGCTCCCCTCTTTGTAAACCGATAAGGAGAGGGGTCGTGGTGAGCGCCACGGGCAAGACCAACAGTGACGCTCGCCCGGCAGCCAGGACTGGCTAAATTGAGTTCCTGGTCTCGCTCCAAAGCACACAGATGGAATAAGGGTCAATTTTAATGTCAAATGTTGTGTAAATCAAGCCACCGTAACCAACAGTTAATAACTGACTCGAATTCCGTCTCTACCAGATACGAGGGGCTGGGGGCTGAGCATTAATCGCCAAGAGACAAGGGTCCTCAGCGCTGCAAAGCTTGGAACGTCTATGCAATGTGAGACCCTCCTCCTTTCTTCTGATCCTTGAGAAACCACACTCTGAACCCTGGAGAAGCAGTCCTGGAGCAAAGTAACTAGAAAGGAATTTTCCCTTGTAAACACATTCAACAACATCATTCAAGCTGTGAGGCAAATGCTTTGAAATGCTCTTTGATATGAAAAGGAATTAATAATTCTTACGGATTTTGAGAAACATGCTGGAAAAAAATTAGTGAGCTAACAGGGGTAATAAAATCCAATGGGTTTGAAGACACTGGGTAGTATGATGAAGAACAATATACACGCTTTAAATAAAGACTGATTTCCACTAGCAAAAATACTTTAAAATTCTGGTCTGGTATTGTCCTTGAGCGTGCATTTGACTTGTTCAGCTGTTGCATGAGTAAAACGATGGTATGTGAAAAGTTCTTAGTGCCTAAATGCAAGAATTATTTTACCTTCAAGGAAGAAGAGATTCTTGATCGAAGCATTTCTAATGTTTTTGTCGACATGCGACTTTTTTGCTAGTGTTTTAAGGTGTGGATTAAATTACTTGCACATTTAAAAGCCTTGTTGCACATAGAAAAAGAAAGGTAACTCACTATACCTTCGACTGACGGGTGCAGAAGGATGGATAAAGGCAACTAAAACATTGATCACATGAATCATGGAATCACAGAATGTTTGGGGTTGGAAGGGACCTCTAGAGATCATCTAGTCCAACCCCCCTGCCAGAGAAGGATCTCCTAGGGCAGCCACACAGGAACGCGTCCAGGCAGGTTTTGAATGTCTCCAGAGGAGACTCTGCAACCTCTCTGGGCAGCCTGTGCCAGTACTCTGTCACCCTCACAGTAAAGAAGTTTCTCCTTGTGTTGAGGTGGAACTTCCTATGTTCTAACTTAAATCCATTATTTCTTGTTCTATTGCTAAAAAGGGAAAACTGTTCATCTCTTCTTACAGCACTATAGGACATGGGGACAACCTCCCTGTTGAAAATAACAGGTGCGTTTGGAGCGAGCCCAAGCACTGACTCCTGACAGTTCTGTAGAGATTATGGATGGATATTTGTCAGTCCTAATGTAAATGGGAAGACGGAAAAGGCTTCAAAAACTACAGCAGCAAACTATGCTCTTTTGTACTAAAATCCAGTATTAATTATTTGCAAATGCTACACCTCTGTGAAATGACTAAGCTTAATCCTCAAAGAAAAGGTTATTTTCTTATTTGTGGCACCAGAAGGCAAGGTAGAAGTCTGCTGAGTTATGCTCAGCCTGAGAGGACCCGAGTGGCTGATGCAGCCCAACAGATCAGAAGAGATGACACTGATGCCCACAAAGGCAGCACTTCTGATACCTTTCCTGCAGGAAAAGAAAGCAGAGGAGCACTGGATCCATATATGCTTGGAAAGGCAAAAAGGTAATTCACTGCATTTTCATTTGTGCGTAGCTGCACCACTGGTTATCTATTCCAGAGAGACATTTCTCCTCTCCCTGTAAATCACGTTCAACATGATTTAAGCGATAAGCTCCTAGGGACAAGGGCATCTCCCAGCCTGAGTACCTGCAAAAGGTTACAACAGTCAGCAGACCAGCAGTGGTTTGCAGCTGGTGGCTCTGACCCACCACTGTCTTGGCTCTTCAGGGGGCTCCTTTGGCTTCTGGATTTGTTCAGTCGGTCCAGTCCCGGGGGCCTGTGGTATCAACGCTTCCTATACCAATAGAAGAAAGCTCTACAAGAAGCCATGAGGTCTGTTCCACCACAAGACTTCCAGAAGCTCACAATGAATGCATCTGACTCATGAACTGCAAAGACTGGGACCTCGGTACTGCACACGTCAGCTTCAAGACATTGCCACAAGCATGTGCAATCAACCACCCTTGGGACTAGGAAGAGTTTATCAGTAGAAGACAACCAGTCCCAACAGGAGAGTAAGGGAGAAACAGAACATCCGTTGTTAGATAAGAGACTTTGCTTTGAGACCTTCTGTGGTTAACAGATGTCTTGTACAGCTGAGTGACTAAGCAGGTGAACCACATGGACGCTGGCTAGACTGGGATGTGGCTTTCACATTTTTTCCACCGGTTCTCTCTCATTTGACTCCAGATTTGACTAGCAGGAAAGCAGACCTGAAATCTTCCATGCATTTGGCTAAGACTAATTTCACAAGTCTATTTTCAAGAAGTGATTTTCTCTCACTCTCCCACGTAGCACTTTTACTTGCCTTAACTAACTCTCCTTTGTGCTGGAGCTCCAAGTCTTATTTGTGGCAGTAAAGAGGGAGAAGAAAAAGGTCCAAGATGGGCACCCAGGGGCTCTGAACCCCCATCTGCATCTATCTATACATAAAACTGCCATCAGGTTCCAATGGAACTGAAGCAGTTTCAAGGATGTTGGGTTTAAGAGCCAAGGTAAGCTACTCCTGTCGTGGTACTACTTTAGCTTTGTACACGTAACACGCATTTTCCCAACAAGCACAAGAGGATGGCCACTATGAATTAATTTTATCCTAAAATTAACCCCACAGGGCACAGGGCAGGGGCTGTTTGCCTTCCCCGGAGGTGCGGTACAGGACCAAATGCCACCGACAGTAATGCTCATCCTTGCCTGACACGTGGCACGGAGGGTTCGGCAAAGCGTCACTGAGCGCTTCTGCGGTGCCATTCGCTGACCCTGGCGATGACTTCACTCGTAGCTCTCTCGACTAATGTGAATTGGCACGACTTCTCTTTTTCTGCTCGCCTGTGCCAGTTGAGAATCTGTCCCACACCATTTATAAAGCTGTTGTGAAAGATAGCATTTGACAGTGAATCTGAACTATAAATAGAGTTGGCTTCTCCTCTCCCCTGTGAGACAGATAGTATTACTGACAAAAAAAACCCACCCACATTCAGCTATCACGAGACAGGCTTAGAAACTACAGTTTCCCATGCATACACACACACAAGTAGAGATTTTTTAGGTACCTTTGGGTCACAAGTCGAGGTTCTTCTCTGGAGGAACAAGGACTACAAGTCTTTTTTTTCCTTTTTTTTAGTAAAAATCAAGGTGTTTTTTCAGTAATGCAAGGATGCCATCAAGTGAATGCTCTATCACCAAATCCCATCAAATTAATAATAATATTTTATGAACTAGCAACATCGCTATTACCTCACTGTTTCTTATTTGAGGGGAGTAGTGAGTTGCGCAAATAAGAAAAACTAATTGTATTTGAATGCTACACTCTGACTAAGCTTTGTGTTATTATCTAAGATTTACGGACTACTGGGTGACCATGCTTTGATTCTCTGCTACCTGAAAAAGCAGACTGTGCTTTAGCCACTTTTTCTAGTAGAATAAAGGAAGCTTAGACACACGCATTATCAGTGATTAAAACTGAATGACAAGCAAAATAGTCATCTGAAAAATCTGTATTAGTCTGTCAGTATTACAAATATAATTACAAAATCCCCAGTCATTTGACTATTTCCCAAACCAGCATTTCACAAATGAACTTTCCACTGTGGGATGATATTTCTGAATATGCTGCAGTTATGCCTGGAGACATCACCCAGTTGAGTAAGGGTGCAAGAAAGATACGCCTCTACGTACCAACAGGAAAAAAATAGGTCCTAATCTCTGAGATCTCAGATTATCGAGGCAGTTCTATCCTAGTTCCATTAATGAGACAGTTTCGAAATAGTGCGTACACCACAGCGCAACAGAAGTGTGTCACAGTTGTGTCCCGTGAAGTGCAACCTTCGGGTGTGTCAATGAGTCAGGAAGGCTATGTGATTCTTCCTGCAGCTCATCGTTGCGCACTGTAAATGAAAATTCAACTCTCTGGACCCTGGAGGGTTGAGTCCATCCCTCCCTGTCACCCACCAGCATCAGCTCTTTCCCGGCAAGCCCGGCTGGGGGCCCTGCTCACAGCAGGATGGGGAGGGATTCCCGTGCCCCCCAGAGCCCCCTGTTCCTTGCTGCACTTCTCTGGCTTGTGGGCACAGCAAAACAAAAAGGACACAATGTACTCACACAATTAAGGACCCAAGTGAAGATTCATACCTGCTCCTGCACTTTCAGGATGGATTGCTAACAAAAAGGGAAGAAATCAGATTTCAGGCAGCTCTCGGTAACTGTAATGGACAGATTAGCTTCCTAAATATTCTAAGTGATCTTGACTGCAGCTCTCAAGGAGGAAATAAGAAATGCTCAGTTTGTAATCCAGCTTTATTATAGCTCCTTTACACTCCTTATTTAGCCAGGAGACTGAATCCCACTAAGCTCTCTGGGTGCACTGGGATACTGGCAATGTTCTGGCCCTTCCCTCCTTTAATCCCACTGCATTTACTTCAGGAAGAGGGGAAAAGGTAAATGCCAGTGCTGTTTGTGTGCTCTGACCTAAAAGTCCAGTGAAGCCTGTACGGAGCTGAAAGGAGAAGTTTCCTCCCCCTGTATTTTGGGCAAGCAGGCTCTTCCTAGTTTCATTTGCATTGCTTTGTTTAACAACGAATTCTCTATCTGGTAGCCACTGAGAGAATGTGTAGAAATATATAAAAAATACTAAACATTTTTACTATAGCTCTGAAATAGTTTTAAATCTTGTCTTCAGTAACGTAGCCTTTATCATTTGGATAACAAGAGTCATTCTTTGCCAAGCTTGTGCCATAAATCTATTTGGCATTACCTGCAGACTCTAATGCAAATGACCTCTTTTTCCTATAATATCTAAGTATGAATATGCAAGGATAGTCCTAAAGCCCTCCATGCGAGATTTAATTAGAGCAGCCCCATTCAAACAATTTATGCAGCAGGAACTCTCAGATTGCCTGCAGAACAGGGAAACATCTAGAAGCAGGTTTCTCCTCCTCTGAGCACGTACCAGCCAAACTCTGGTCCTTCCTGTACCTTGGCATGCATAGACATGGGCGAGTGGCACGGTCTGCGGTCACCCTGTTCCTCTGAAGTATCACAGCTCCTGCCACTGTCACGATAATAAACCACCTTCCTCTATGGCTGGAATCCATGAGCCCA
>NW_009703118.1:41681-42230 GCF_000703405.1 Apaloderma vittatum | reverse complement strand
GCCTGAGGCGGAGATGGGGTGGGGGGAAGGAAGGGACAGAAGAGACTACCCATTTATAGAAGGAATCTGCATGAGGAAAGACTAAACACACAGACAGGTGTGTGGGAGAACACAGCTCAGGCTTTCTTCACAGCACAAACAGCAGATTTTCATCAGCAAACCTTACGTCGACCTACAGCATCTTTCTGTGGCTCATCCCACTTTGACTGCAAGAATTCAAGGACTAACGAGCTCCAGAGGTTGCTTGAGTCAACAAAAGCGTCCTCCCGTTTGCTTGGATGGGCTGTGGGGCTGACGTGCCGTTTGCTCACAGCTTTCTCACTCCCAACCCAGCAGCAAAGCGGCCGCAGCCACCGTTGTGCTGAGCACAGGAGATAGCTCTGGGCTTAGCAGTCCTCCCTAGCTATTTCCAAACCAGCCTGCCCAACTGCCCTTGTTTTCAGGAGCTAGTTAACTGAGACACGCTTCCAGACTTTGAAACGCAGCATAAACCCCACAGCTTCAGTGACTCTTCTGCTACCTGTGTTTGCATGGGTAGGCTGCTGGATC
>NW_009703118.1:694-41668 GCF_000703405.1 Apaloderma vittatum | reverse complement strand
CTTATGTTTACAGAAAATAAGCTCAGATCAACTCAACCGTAGGTGAATATAATCCCCATCGGTCAACAAAGCCCAGCCTCCTGGCCTCTCTGGAAAGCTGGCTCTGAACAAGCATTTAGGAAGCTGGCAGTTCTCCTCGTGTCACGCTCCTGGCCCAGGTCTTTTTTTCCATCCTGCCCTTTTTATTCTCCCATTGTCCTTGCAATGACCTGACGTGCTCCTTTTGTGCTCCGGTGCTGAGCCAGTGGGACCTGCTCACTTGGCGCCGCTAATTAAGTTCAACAACAACATTTTATTTTTTTATTCAATGGTTCTGTCCCAACACATTTAGTCAGGATTTAAAATTCTTTAGATTTCATTCAGCCCATGTGCATGATGGTGTCACAAGGCTCCCGGCCCGGCTCAGTTAGTCCCAGCCCTGGAAGGGCTCCAGCATCCTTGACACTGCACATATAAGCTCTGCGGCAGGGGGGCAGGAGGGGATGGTTTCAACAAAAAAGTCACCCGAATAAGGAGTTACCATGACTCACTTTTTCTTTTAATGCACTACTGCCCCGGCCAGGATCCCTGCTGATGTCAGCCTAAACAAGAGCCCTGACTGCAACAAACATCAGCTCCCATAGCAAAGACGGCTCGTATCGTTATGATGCTAAAAAGCATCATCTTGGGTCTAGCTATCCCTATTGATAGTTCTGCAGTCAAAGGCAAAATACTGATTTAACTCTTCCAGGTCCAGGGGAAAAGCCTGGACAACGATATGAGAGAGATCTCCTTTTTGCCCACTTAAGTGTTATCCAGACTGTATGGGACACTTCTGCTCTATAAAGTGTTTTTGAGTTGTATCACAGTTCAGTCTGTACCGTATACCTCATGCTTAAATATGCTCAAAAACAG
Organism: Apaloderma vittatum; assembly: GCF_000703405.1. Classification (NCBI taxonomy): domain Eukaryota; kingdom Metazoa; phylum Chordata; class Aves; order Trogoniformes; family Trogonidae; genus Apaloderma; species Apaloderma vittatum. Next base: position 40,774 of record NW_009703118.1, on the reverse strand, counting down.
GTCACTCATTTAACTACCTGCAGGTTTTAATTTTCATATCAGTATATAATTTTTCTCTTTTTGCTCCTCTTATCTGCTCCCGTCCCTTCAAGGAATACCAGCAAACAGTCTGATGGAAAATAAATAGAACACATGGGATGAGAGTGAGTTCCAGGATGGGGAAGGAAAATTTAGAAGACAAGTCCAAAGAAATAGATGTGGACAATGGAGGTGCTGCCCTAAATATATGAGTGAAGAATTTAAAATCAAATGCAGAGGAAAGTGAGATTTTAAGGATAGGATTCATGGCTGAGAAAAAAAATAGAGAAGCAGCTTGACAGCAGCACCTAAAATGAGCAGAAGAAAAGTAAATGAAGGAGGGAGATGAAAAGACAGCAGCCTTCAGTGGAAGATGGCTTGCTTGCTTATGAAAATGTGGACAGAAAGCCATGCTACTAGCCAGGTTCTACTGCATTAGTTTTCAAACAACACGCTGCCTTCCGAGCTCTGCAGATCTTTATGCGATATGCAGAGGAGCCAATAGCCCAGTAAGAAGTCTTCTGCTCTGCTAGTCAAAGACTGGCAAAATGTCTCTGCTACATAATCCACAGGATAGTTATCTGCATTCCCAGAGTGTTTTATCTACTCAACCTTTTTGATCTACAAAGAAGTCTTTAACTTTTATTGCTTTGCTGGAACTCAGTACAATTGTCAGGATGGGTTCCTACCCAGTCCTACACTCATGTCCATCTTCTTGTGTTTCTACCAGCTTTGACAAAACGAAGCTGACTTGTTCTTCAGTTTTGCAGTTACATGAATTCAGCTTAAGAAGAAATTTTGGAATAAAGTGCATTTAATAAAAAAAACATGCTTGCTGTCAAAATTGGTAGGATCACCAACAGAAGTAGAGATCTGCAAAACACTAAAAAAAAATAAATTTTCAGGAAAGGCTATTGCCAAGGCAACAAGCCAGACCAAATGCAGAAATCTGGGGGAATTACACTGTAAGATGCAACAAAGCATACTGCACAGAGTCTAAACCTCGTCTTTCAACCTGTCCAGCTTCTATCAACACCAAATTCGATTTCTGAACCGACTGCATCCTTACAGATCACTTGTAACAAACTCTACTACCCTTGCCTCCTAAAGAAAAGGCAAGTGATGCTCATAGAAACATTTGAGTCCTTGAGGGGTATGTATAGACATCACATCTACAGGGAATAAAGGAGCAGAGGCACCTACTGGGGTAGGCTGTGAGCTTTCTGTAGTGGTATTTCTCAGGGTACACTACATGAAATATCAGCAGTGTTTCTCCTTGTTCCTACAGTTCTCCTTGGCACTTGCTGCTGGCCACTTGCAGAGCATAGGTACCAGCCTCAGTAGGTCCTTGCTCTTACCCGGTGTGCTCAGAGTAGAGGTGCTCATCAGCAGAGACCATCCGAGAGGAAAGAAAGATGGACCACTGCCCTCCAGTTCAGAGGATGAGGGCACCCTGGTCTCCCTTCTGGAGCCAGATCCTTGCAGATACAAAGGGACTAATAACAAGAGCGAGAACAGAATGCTCTTCAAAAAGCCCTGTTCTGAATTCCCAGGATGCTGGATGGATGGGGAAGGAAGAGACATGTTTGCAAGTGTTTTCAAGATGAGCTGCGAGTTAAATCAGGTGGCTGACAAGAGCGAGGAGCAACAACCGTTCTCCTTGCTGAGTGGGATGGTGTTTGTCCAGATGCCGAAGGAGGACTATGAAAGTTATGAACACTGCAAAGCCCCGCTGCAAATGCTGAAACCGACACTGGCAGGGCACGGCTGACACAGTGAGGGTTCAGCGGGAGGGGGGCTCAGTACAGCCCCAGCTACGACCCAAATAAGGATCGTTGCTTCGACAAGCAGCTTCTGAGTGGATTTCTCAGGGGACCTTATCAGGATACAGGAAAATGTGCCTACTAAGTACCAAGTGTATTGCTCCAGGCCTAGCAAAGAGGCAGTGCAGCCAAATCCTAAAGGAAAAATAGGCGCTGTTCCCAGGGACAGAGCCAAAACACTCCAACTGCCCTTCAGCCATGTGCCACCAACACGGCAAGGTGCAGTAGGGCCCTGCAGACAAAGCATTCTTATAAGCAGATTAGCAATGTGAGTGCCGACAAGGAAGATATGAAATGCTCCATCCTGAGCCTACATCTTATGTCTTTTGGTCAAAAATCTTGTACTTTGTGGAAAAAAACAGAGCTAAGCCTTGGAAAATAAAGAGGTTTTCACATGAATGTGTGAAGAGACACCGTTTTACGAGGGTCTGACCAGATGACGGAGTGGAAAAAGGTGCAGATAAACCTTTCTGAGATCAACTTTGAGATTTTATCAACTGCTTGAGTCAGTATGAACATGGATGACCCTTTTCCTTTATTCCTGGGAAATGATGTTAATGCCATAGGATTAAAGGAAAGACACACTTAAGCCAAATGACTGGAGGGTGAACTCACTGGCTTCTTTGAAACTGAAGGAGCAACTCAATGGTGATAGTGGCTCTGGATAAAACTCCTTCTAGGGAGTACTATGTACTAGAACTGTGCTGGGAGATGGGAAGCTTCTTAAATGAGTGCTTGGAGATGAGCCATAGCCCATGTCCCCTCTCCGCATGGGGCACAGGAATACACCCAGGGCTCCTTGAGGGTAGCTCCCTTTATTTTGGTAAGAGAATTGTGGCAGCTGGAGAAGTGTACATGCAGTTTATGAACTTCATTAGGATTTTGGTATCAATTAAGGCTTGTTGTTTCTGGGCTATTTAGTGATACACTGTTTCGCAGGGTCCTAGATCCCTGGAAAACTCCAAGCAGAAGATTCAGCAAAGGGAAGTCACAAGGGCTGCAGCAACCAAAATTAAGACATTCTTCATGCGCCTCTTCTCACAATGTGACAAGACATGAAATTCATCTAATGATGAAAATAGTCTATACCTCTCATTTGCTGACCACCTTTGATCTTGCAGTTACGATAGCCTGTGAACTCTGCAGGGCTGAGACTGTCCTGTTTGCCTTTACGGTGGTTAGCATGTCAGAGGGAGTCTCAGTGCCTCAAAGCTTGCCACAATTAAACATGAATAAAGCTAATTACTGCACAATTACTTAGCAGCAAGTGAAAAAGATGTTACCATCGACAAGAAAATAAACATTAGACTGAGCAGCCCAAGTGCTGGAAAGCACTGCAGACATCAGTGTCACAAACTTTGCAAAAAACAGCCCTGATGGTCATCTGTCTGCAGAAATGAATCTGCTTTCCGACCGGCCAAGGTGGCAAACCTTGCTCCAAGCACTTAAACCCTGCGAGATCTCATCCTCTTACCTGACATCATTACCTCCGTGGGCAAAGGATCCAAAGCAGGCTGTTAAGATCTGGAGGAAGTGGAAAAGTAGGTGGACCTGAGATGTGTCTTTCTCTTCCTTATCCTCTTCCACGGGATCAACTGGGGGCCGGTTAGGATCTGCGAGTTCAGAGGCCAACTTCATTTCCACCCCACCTTCCTCTGCCTCGATCTCTGCCTCAGCCACCGCATTGCAATAGCTGGAGTAGCTGTCATAGCGAACACGCTTCTTGGAGTAGGAAACGGTGTCTCCTACTAACTTCTCACTGTCCTCTGGAGTCGACGTATCCGCCGCCTTAAAGGAGGAATGCACAGGCATGCCACAAATAGCAGCTGTGTAGCAAGTATAGCTGTTGTTGCGTCGTAAGAGTTTGTAGTTGTTTTCTTGAGTTGGCCTCTCATCGGTGGCCCTGTCCAGGTGTATTTTGTGGAGCAAGTCTTTGTATAAACCTGAGTCCTTGTGCACAGTGTGATAAACGTGGCCGTCACTCCTCACCTGGCCATCGAAGCTGAAGGTGCCATTGGAAACTGGCGATTTCACCGAGGTGTGAGTCATCGAAAATGCCCTTCCTAAAAAGGCAGAGATGTAAAAGTTTTTATTTTACGAAAAGTAACACAGAAGTTCCCTCCCTCCCACTTTGTGACACACTAAAATGGCAGCAATTCGAGAGTACAGGACAAAGAAGATCAATTTGCAATACAGGCTGGGAAAGAGCCAAGATGCAATTCACTGCAAAATAAACTCTCTCATTGTTTGTGCAAAAAGAGCTTTGTTCCAGTGCTGGGTCTCCCCAAGACACGCTGTATCGCCTTCAGTGAGTCACTTGAGATAGGCTTTTCAAGGGTGACACTTGAAAGTTACATCCTCAGGTTCTTTGAAAAAGTAATTTCTATAGAATTTCTTCCTTATAAAATGAGCTCTACTTTTTCTGAGGTTTTGTGTATGTAGAATAGGCATAATAAGGATTTCAGGAAAGGTGTTTTACTGTAGTTTCATGCTGAATATGTGGTCGCTTTTCAGAAGTACCTCTGTTTAAGAGACATTTATATAACTTTTAAAAATAATTAAAAATACCAGAAAGCCAAAAAATTCATGTTTTGCAGAAATACTTCCTCAGTTGTTCCAACATTTTGTCTATCTTATTTCTATGAACATGATGATAGTTATTCCTTCTGCATATATTTAGCATTAGTGCACACTGTAGGACATATGTCACAGCTAATGCAGTGTTTCTGAAGAAACTTTTTTATCTCCTGACTTCCCAGATTTCCACTGTGCAACATTCAGAATTGGCTTTAGCTATTTTTAAACTGGAAGCACACACTCAAAGGGCTTCGCATCATGACTTATTTGATTTTGTAAGAATCAGTTGAATATATAAGGCATTTATTAACCAAATTACAGGGCTGTAGATGTTAGCAAAGTGATATCAAAGTCAGCAGACTGCTAAGTGGAGGAGGTGCAATCCCACCACATGAGAGAACAAAAAGAGCTTTCTGCACACAAGCTTACTTCTTGTAAATATACGTTCAGAACACAATGTGTGAGATTTTTCTAGTGGACACGCTCCAAACGGTCATATGTTTGTCAACTAAAGCCCAAATCTTTTCATCTCCTGTGGTAGTATGCTAATCATCTTTATGCTGAATTTAACCTTCATACATCAGCAATTTGTGCTCTCTGTATTTTTCCACTGCTTAAAAGGATGGAAACACCATTAAGGATACAAAGTAAAGCAAAAAAAGGAAAGTAATTTTTGCTTGTAGCTGTTTTCAAAATTGAAATACGGCCAAACAAAATGCACTTTTTTTAAAGTCCTCTCTAGAAAATGTCACTTGTAAATGAGCATCTTTCCCTGCAAAGAGCATCTTTCCCTGCTGAGGAGGGATCAGAGCTGGAAATCCCAAACACTAATTTACATTTTCAACAGAGACCTACTTGCAGTTAAGAAACCCTGTGGAAACAGGGAGAAGATAAATACTCTGTGTTATCTTGGCTTCTTACCATACGGTACACGTGGATGGTTTCCATTTGCAATAGTATCTGATGCCCCAGCAGCTTCTGTTCCTGAGCCAGTGAGGGGAATTGTGCTCTCGTCGGATGCTTTGGCACCAGGAAGCTCTTTAAAGACTGGTGTTTCTTCATCTTGAATTTTATCAAGACTTTCATCCGATATCCTTGACAGGGCAGCATCTTTCTTTAACCGGCCTAAGGAAATAACAGCACTGTAATTTTAAACCCTACCTATCTGTCCTGCTGCTTATGTTTCTACTGTTTGCATCAACGGCTCAGATCAACGTGGATACAATAACCTGGCTCTGTTTCAGACACATTCTTTACTTATTTTTAACACTTATCTTTACTAAATTCATCTGAGAAAATCCTAGAGCATCTTTGTTTCCTCCTACAAAATTTGCTAAAGTAGGTAACTGAAGTAAAACATCGAGCTGCTCATTTATTAATGAAATCTGAAACTTTTCCTGCATTTTAAACACTGCAGTTGCTAAGAGTAGCAAGGCAAATAAGCAAAACACTGTCAAGCTAAAAGGTATGATCAGCCCGAGTTACCATGAAGTGAAAGAAATCACTTAATCATTCTGTCTGTCAGATTTTTCATCTTTAACATGTCCTTAATAAAATATGAAATAGATTATATTCCATGATTCTGTTTTCCTGTTTCTGCTAGACTCTACAAGAAGTGAGCACTGTGATGGATTGCTTAACAAGGTTTTGAATTTCTACCACCGCAGGTTTTGAAGAGCAGGTTACACAAATACATGAGGAATAGCTTAAGCCCATCCTGCCTGTGGGTGGGGACTGGCCTAGGTGACCTCTCAAGGGCACTTCCAGCTCTGAAATGAAATTTTCCATGATTTTACATGACTCGTGTTTCATCAAGCAACTACTTACTTTCTATTTTTCTCTTCATCCAGGGGCACACAAAAATCCAGACTAAGACGGCAAATATTAAGGATACGCCGACTGATATTAGAGCGATGGCCCACATTGGCAGTACCAGTCCCAGTACTGTGAAGATAAAAAAAAAAATAAAACCAAAGAAAACCATAAATTAACATGACTTAATTATCTCAGGCAGTGGAAGAGCAGTCTGTCGCAGAAAAGCCTGTGTTCACGATGTATTCAACGTGAATCAACCCATGACTTTTAACATATTTTTCAGTAAGTACAGTAGTATTTAAAGGTCTAGCTGACATGCAATTGTTTGCAGGTTTAGTGTTCCAATCCTCTGTTACCTCACCGTGACCTTATTTCCAAGGAAGGCAGGGGGAAAACTCCCATGTCAGGGCTGCTAAAACAGGTTTGCAGTGATTTTATACACTAATGCATGTTCAACCATGTTGCCCATCAGGGTAGGAATTTACCTGACCTTTGCTCTGGTCAATAAAGCCTGATGCTTGGCTTAATGTAAGCCATTATTTACTTATAATAATAGCTTAATGTAGCACTTGAGAGCTGAGGTTTCAGCCCCACAATGCACAATCATGTCAATAACTTGTGTTCCTGTAAGCAACTGCCAACTGAGCTCCTTGTACTTGTTCAATTAAATGATCAGATCCTTAATGAAGAAAGAGCTTGCTACATGATTAATTCATCCTTGTGAGTAAATGTTGCCAGGACAGAAGTTTTGAGAGTAAATATGTGTTTCCTGAGTATCAAAAACAGAGTCCCACCTTCTTACTCACGCACTTTAGAGACTGCTAAGCTGAAACAGAAGGGACCATTAAGATTCTTATTTCATTTATTTTGCTTAATGAGTCACTGCAGAGTGCCTGACCTACTTCTGCAGTACAACTAACGAGGAAATGTTGGTTATACAGCTGATTTACTGTGAAACATCTTGGATACATAGCCAATTAGACTTAAGAAAAAGAAATTGTTACGTTATGTTACCCTCAGATGAGGAACTTCTTACGCTTTTTATCGATTTCAGTAAAGCTGTGCTATGAAGTATAGTCTACTGACTGCATTTATCTAGTATATGTAGTCTGGCAGGTTTTAGAGAAAACACATTTCTACTCAAAAAGGTCACTTTCTAAGCCTGCTTTCTTAATTCAGGGACATGTTCAGGAGTGTCTCTTCAATTGTCTTTTTGTTGATGGCTCTGGGGCAATAATCTAATCTAAAGATAACATTCGATGACCAGAGTCTTCAATAAAGTAGTCAAGAGCACTGAACATCTTTTTTTTCTGAGCTCTTTTGCTACAAGTGCATGTTTAAATATACACTGCTTAAGTTAAATATAAATATTTAAATGCAAATATATAACCAAAACCTGTGTGAATATAAATATAGAAACATAAATATAAAAATACAAATAAAAGTTTAAATATAAACAAACATACAAACGTCCATAAAAAATATAAACAAATATAAATAAAGTCCTGAAAATTACATGTATCATTTCCTTCTACTGACTCACAATGAAAACATAGCACCCAAGAAAGAAGATGCATTCAATGCAGAAACAGGCTCAGGGCTTATCTTTGAAGGGAAATAAAGAAGTAAATTTAATTAATAAGCTTCGTGCCAGATCTGCTGGAACAGTGCTCTGCTGATTTCAAGGGAGCTATAGCATTAGACCAAGTGCAAACAGCTTACCTGCTCTTACCGCCCCCTCTGAACCTTCTCTCCTTGATGTCCATACCTGGAATACCCCTGAAAGCTCAACATGTGCTCAGATCTACGAAGCCGAGGTTGGCAGCTCAGTAGCTCCCCTTCCTCTAGAGTGGGAACATTTTTTTTGTAGCTGCACTCTTCCCCACCAACCCCAGTGATCAGGAGGGAGTCGCAAAAAGTCGCAAAAACCCATGCGCGAACAGAAGCGTGTGGGGAGGTGTATGATTTACTCTTACCCTTGTTAACTCTTAGTGCAGGAGATGGCAGAGCACTGTCACACACTGCAAGAAGTTTCCCTCCCTCCCCTGCCTCCCGCTGCGGACGGCTCACTCACCTGGTGCCCCCGTGTACATGATGGAAAACACGTTAATAGCTATGGTAGCAGCATAAAACACTGGAAGTGCGCGGAGACCGTTGGGCACGGGGTCTTCCTGCGTAGAAATCGGTGGGGCAAAAGGAAACATTAACTGGATTTTCCACTTGATTACTGTTAGCAGGAACCGTCGTGAGGAAAACACGTGCTCTTGAGTCAGTGTCAGACAGGTGGGGCTTTTGGGTGGCTGGTGAGGAGACAGTGACCTGTCTGGTTACATCTGAATCCTCAACACTGGTCCTGGCAGGCACCAGCACTCTGAGGAAGCTTGACACTGCTAATGGGAACCAGGGAGACAGGCTGTACTTTCAGGGTGGCTGCAGACCTCCTGGGTGACCTGGGTGCAGGTTTCTTTTTGTGAGTGTTTCCAAACCTATCCAAGATGAGGAGTCTCTTTCAGCTGGCATGACTGAAGGGTGACAAGCAGGACAGGACATCTGGGGGCAGGACTACAAGTATCCCTGCAACATGTCCATCGCAAAACCTTATTCCTAACTTCTCAGTTTCAAGTGAGACAGGCCTGGAGCTTTCCACCAGTTAATAAGAAACCTCTGAAATATTCAGTACGTGGTTGTATTGGCCAGGTAACACCCACAGAGCGGGCGGGTGACATTCAGCACGCTGCCATGCCTGCTGGCCCCAGCGCTCCTGAGGAAAGGCTCAGCTGACGGCATGGCGGAAACGTGCCCTGCGAGCCACAGGAAAAGCCTTTGTCAAGAGGCTGCTTTGGCCTTCTGAGGGGCTCTGCAGGCTTGCCAAGAGCCCAGCAAAGCCAAGGGCTGGCGAATGTGGTTTTGTTTCTTGCTGCCACGAGCTGTGAAAAAGGAGCCGAGCAGAGGCTGCGGCTGCCCTGCGCTATGTCCCGGTCCCAAAGCGTGGTGCGGCACGGGCTGTACCCAAAGGGACAGCGGCTGTTCACAGACACCCCCAACAAGGGCATGAACCCTTACACCAGGCCACACAAGCTACAAAGCTGCTCTTTTTTTTTTTTTATGCATTCACAAAGTGAATAGCTGCTTATGCCAGAAGCTCTATGGATCTTACTACTTCTTCGTGAATGGCAGAGAAGGACATCAGAAGACAATTTCCTTAGCTTGAACACCTTCTGCCTCTTCAATTCTTAAATATATGTCTTTTAGAGCAGAGTTCAAGTGATTTTGACAGTTAATTTCTTAAGTTGAATGCAAGAGAGGAACTATTCCTCATGCTTTAGGCAACTTGAGTAATTTTAAATTCAAAGCTGAGTACAATCAAATTTACCATCTGATTTTGTTGCTGACATTTATTTACATCAGAAATAAAGAATGATGAAGCTGAGGTTACAGGTGGTGCTATTTATAGCAAAAGAATTAATCCCTCATCCACTTAAGTTCCCTGTATAATTGCTAATATAGTGTCCCTTATTTTAGGTCATTGTCATGTGCTGAGCTCCCCTATTTTAGCAAGCTGAATGGTGTGAGAGAAATGGAAAGAGCAGATAAAAGTGTTCTGGTTTCCAGCTCATGCTGGGTGGCAGGCAAATCATATCACTGGAGATATATGGACTGACGTTACCTGAAAGCTGCCGCTTTTAACTGAAGTCACTAAAACCCATCAATTTAGGTTTCTTGAAAATCTAGGAAACATGCAGATGTCTACCTTCTAATGTCTAATGTGCTAGAAAAAACAAAGCTTAAAATTTCACAACTATGAAATGCCAATCGGAGTATCTTCAAGGGAGGACTGTTCTGCTTAAATAGAGCCAGAATGGCTATTGTGAGACTAAGTCAGTGCCAATTTGTTTGTATTAACACAGAAGCAATCTCAATGCACTATTCTTAATCAAACAGAATATACAACATTAATTACTGTATAGCACCTTCTAAGCCTCCAATACTTATCAAATTACTCTGAGCTTTCAGAACTGCTAAGAGCAAGTACAGTTCCAATGGCTACTAAAAAAATGACTGGTCTGCTCCTGTTCAAAAAACAAGCCACGAGCTTTCAACTCTGGAAATGCCACCACCCAAATGGGAGGCTAGAACACAGCCTTCATACCGAGTGCTCATTGTAATAGCAAGATTTCTGTACCTTGTTTAAAATGAAGAATCTAATCAGCACGAAGAGGACTCCAGACATCAAGCCAGATAACAGCGGGGAAATAAACCAAGAGGCAACTGTGTTGAAGAAAAAAAATAATAAAACATGAAATAAACAGTATTCTTGCATAATAGTTAAGTAAGGAGTTAATGAGCAATAGATTTAAAACAGTACTTGTATGACTGGAATGAATGTTCCATACGTTTACTTATAACTGGTGCAACTCAATGTCTGCTGACACTTTGAAAGTCAAAGTAATGCTAGGCGCTATTAGAAACATCAGCCAAAGCATTTCCCGATAATTTTGCAAGTTTAGCAATCAAATTAATCAGGAAAGTTTCTTGCAGTTTGATGCAAAGTGGACCAAGAAAGCCCTGTAATTTCCTCATCACCATGGCCATGAATGTTGCAACTAAGTGGAAAGCAACTGCATCTAGCAGGATGCCATAGTGCTTGCAGGGTAAAACCTTCAATTTCCAAAATGCCATAGAAACATCAACTGTAACGAACAATGCGTGCACATTTTTCACAGGCCAGATTTGCAAGTGTCCAGGACTGATTTAACTGAAGTAGGTGGCAAAACTCCCACTGATTTCAATAAAAGCGGATTAGGGCAGCGCTCTGGAAATCTCATCCAGAGTGATTTATTGTTTGTGGCATGGTTAACAGACTGATTCTGCTGTCATTGCAAAGTCTCTTCTACTTTTGACAGAATTGAAAAAAAAAAAAAAAGCACTGCTCCAACTTCTCTAGAGCTCAACTGTATTTTCATGCCTTCACCATCAAACCCTTTTAGTATGGGGTTTAGGCTGTGATTTGTGTTATGAGGCTTCCAACACAATAACGAAAAGTCCTTCACATCCCTGCTTGGCTGTGCCGATCTTGGCAGTGGGAGGCTGTGAGTTCAACACATGCTGTATGCCCAGTTTTCGCCTCCCTGGAGCTGGTGGGTGGAGAAACATGACTGTGGGCATTCACACGATGGCTAGCATTGCTGAGAGCAAGAACGAGGTGGTATGAGCTGCCATGAAAAGAATTAGAAGAGGAGGAATGTCACTTTGAAGCATGTTTCTGAGGGACGATGTCTCCTCAGCTTACCACTGGGGAAGCACAACTTGCGTCTTACCCCTTTCTCCGCACTGCAGCCCTTAGAGAACACAGCATTTCTGAATGGCAGGACTGGGGTGGAAAATAATTTAAGGAGGGAGTGCTATCAGTGCAAAGCAGATTTCTGGGAATGTTTTCTGCAGGCAGCGCACACTGTTTCACAGAGACAGAACTTACCAATCTTGACAAGCTGCATCCACTGGACTCCCTGCGTGCCAATTGCCACCAGAGAAAATCCAATTGTAGCACCTACGATACAATGGGTCCCCGATATCGGGAGTTTCAAGAACGATGCAATCAGCTGCCAAACAGCAGAACCTAGAAAAAAAACCCCCACATGGTATAAACAAATAACAGTAACAACAACGTCACGCAGAAAATTCTTCGTTATGTACCCACATTCTTTTACAAGCACTGCCTACGCTGCACATGCAAGACTGAGATCTCCTAAAGAGAGTTTTGTTCCTGTTGTCTCTAAAAGCAGATACTAACTTTAACAGCAGCTTTGAATGCTGCATCTTACTTAGAATTTTTTATTACTAACAGCTCTTTACACTGCACAACAGTTCTGCCTTTTTTTTGAAGGCTTTCAGTATTTACAGCCTGCTTGATTAAATTCACCAACTGCTCTCAGTCTGCATCAAGCTTAGAAAACCTCGTTCTTGAGCACTGGATCCAGAAGCCTCCAAGTGATTCGTGTGAGGCCTGATATGAGAGGACTCTTAGAAAGACCTCTTCTTCATCTTAAGACTTCACAGCCTTAAGATTAAATCTTCATGTGTTAGGAGGCCCCAATGGCAGCGAACTGCTGTAAGAGATCCCGTATTTTCTGGCTTGTGCCACCTCTCGTAACAGATCTGCAGCAGACACAGGTGGTAAAGCATGGCTGCTGTTGATTGAAATCTCAGCCTTCATCCTCAATTCCAACAGGAAAGTATGTTTTGAAGGTCCTGAAATGGAGCCACCTGCAAATGGTGATTTGCTGGCATCATACGCGCCTACGTTTGGAAGTCAACCAGTTTGTAAAACTGATCTCTCGTGGGGTACTATCCCAAAACAACTGGTAGTACTATTGCTGTCGGAAATTCTAGATCAAACAAGGAACACCTGCTCTTCAATTTTTTGGCTTCACTTCCCTTGTACTAAAATAAAAATAAACACACTTTGAAACCTTTGACATGAACTTAGAGACCAGCAAGTAGAAGTGAGGTGAAAGAGAAAACAGATGGGAACATCTGCAAAGAGAAAAATAAACAGATAAGCCAGCCACAGATATGTAATTAAAAAATACTCAGTCTAAAAAAATAGCGAAAATGCAACCAAGCCACAGCTGCACTGCAAATGTGTAGTGAGGGCTGGGTTTTCTATGTGGCGGGAAAGAGAGGAATATGGCACTATTTCTTATTTAATCAACTTCACCTTGAAGACAAACACCAGAGCAAGAGGGAACATGGTGGAGGACTGATGGATGGTCTGAGAAGGACCACGTGCGGTCTTAAAAAGTTTAAGGAACAGAAGAAAATAGAAATCAAGTCAGGGCAGGACTTTTCCTCTGGGGCTTGCAATGCCTTAATTACCTACATCAAAGCTTTAACTCCTCTTGAACATAAACTGCATGTTCCTAATTTTTACCTTCACAAAACTAACCTAGGGAGCAGGAGGCTCACTAGACCTGTCACAGAGTCCCAGACTCACTCTTCATGCTGCTGACACCGTGACCGCGCACCTTTTCCTCGTGACTGCTGTCTCCTAAAGGAAGAGGGTTGACTGCGGGTTGCCCTGACCAAGAGTCTCCAGTGCCAGACGATGGTGCATTTCATGCCTCCCTGCTGCTGAAGGCACCACATCCATTCCTCCAAGGCTCCAGTGCTGTATGCCAGCTGTGAGCCCTCGTCGAGTACCACACCACTTGCAAGACTGTGTTATTCCCGGCTGGGACGTCCTCTGTGTTGGTGGCATCTGCTCAGTTCCACCAAGACCTCATGAACAACACTCGGGCAATACAAGAAAGCTGGTGAAAGACTTTTTAGGATGTTGGGCAGTGGCAGGACTAGAGGGAATGGATTGAAGCTAGAGATGGATCAGTTCAGACTGGGCGTTAGGAAGAAGTTCTTCACCATGAGGGTGGTGAGACACTGGCACAGGCTGCCCAGAGAGGCGGGGGGAAGCCCCACACACGGAAGTTTTTAAGGCCAGGCTGGATGGGGCTCTGAGCAGCCTGATCTAGCGGGGGATGTCCCTGCCCATGGTGGGGGGGTTGGAACTAGATGATCTTTAAGGTCCCTTCCAGCCCTGACAATTCTATGATTCTAATTCCTGACAATAACCTGACAACTGGTTAATGTCAGAGAAGCACTACAATTTACTCCCAAGAGCAACAGCCCCTAACTTCCCAACTGCCTAACAGAAGTATGCTACAAATTATAACAAAATGTTACATTTCAAAATTTTAATCCCATTGCTCTCTGCTTCCTTGTCTCTTAGGAGAGAAGGTTGTCCCGAAAATCACCATCTGCTTTTTGCTGCAAGCATCAAAGGATCTTCCATCAACATCTGGAAAGAGGATACAGCAACTTTTGGTCTCTCCCAGACCGTTGACTCATTTAAGCCTCATCAAAATTCAGAAGCTAAGTCCATTTGTAAAAACATGATCATGAGGCATGAGAGAACAGGGCAGGGCGGGGATGGCGGAGGATGGGAAATGCAGAGCAAAAACAGAAAGAGGAAAAGAAAACATCCAGGAAGAAAACATACAGAGAAAACACAGGCGGAAAAAAAATCATACATCCAGAGAAAAGCTGAAGATAGATTTGAGGGGAAAAAAATGAAATCTGCAGTTTGTAACTTGTGATTAATTCTGAGATTTAAAATGTGGAATTTCTTCTTAATGCCCTTACTGGAGGAAGGGAATGCAACTGGTCATGAAGTTCACACAAGCTTATGTAAATACGCATGCAAATAAGTTGTTTTCTTTGAGATTCTGGCCAGTTGCCTCCGCAGGGGGCATCTGAGACTTAAAACTTTGCCTGGCCAGGACTGAGATGCCAGATATAGATACAGAAAAGGGCCCTTCCTTCAACAGGGACCATGAGTATCAAGATCATGAAGGTCAGAAGGTGCAGGTCACTCACATTTCAGATGGTGCTCCTGGGCACATGCCCATGGGAAATGATGGAAGCAGAAGGCGAAATGATGGAAGTGGAGTGGTACTCAGAAGCCACTCTACAGCTTGAGGGAAAGATCAGAAGTCTGCAGCTGACCTTGCAAGACGTGGTGAAAGGGGAACTAACGGGGGATGCCCAAGAGCATTTTCTGTGGATTAAGTGGTCAGCCTCGTGCAGAAACTGTTTGGGGAAGTGGCGGCAGTCCAAGCAACGATTTCTTGCTAACCAATCCCTCTTCCCCTCGGGCAGGTGAAGGTGGCCAACCTTCAGGAGGCTCAGGAGCAGTGAAAGCCCAAGTGAACCACTTTCTCGCTCTTAAGCGCACAAAGCCATCCTCAAACAAGTCCAGAAACTGGCACTCAGTGTGCATCTTTATCCACTAAAATTTAAGGAAAAAAGTATCTAAATTTTCCCATTTCCCCAAAGAAATGGGAAAATAACCACATGTAACAGACTTCTACATGAATACACCCATCTCACGTGCTGGTCCTGCCTGAAGACCCTGGGGATGTTAAAGAGGGATAGGTGCAAATAGCATTTAGGTTATATTTAAGGAGCTGTAAGGAAGAAAGTCCTTGAGCGGAGCATCGCTTTCAGAGGATGCTGCGATGCTCCTACAAACCACGTCGCCTTGTCGTGGGATGCCACGTGGGAGCTGTCAGATTGAAGAAGGGGAGGTGGGATGGGCAGGCTAGCCCCTTGCCTGGGCTGCTTCTCCCACAGAGAAAGGGTTTCCTTCCCGCTGCCTCATGCCCTTTAAAAGCAGGTTTGCTATTGATCCTTGAGAGAGCTCTCCAAAAGCTCGCAAAGCCTCTTGCATATAAACAAAGAGTAAATACTGCGGCTTAATGTTACTTACCTCAGAATATGCTATTTGTTCTAAACGAGGATTAATTTAACTGCAAAGAAAAGCACCGGGGAGCAGACTCTAAGATACGCAGAACTGCTGTCAGTTTAAGTCAGAAAAATTAAAGAGACCTTAAAAGTGTGACCATCTATCTTTACAGCTCCTTTAAGTTTTGCTATGGGCGGGGGTGAAGCGGATGATTAATTGCAATAACTCAGCTCAATCAATTTAAGCAAATACATTTGGATTTCCTGGGGTTTTTTTAATTATTTAGATAATTCCTTCTCGCACATATTCATTGCAAACTGTTGCTTTTCTGGGATCTCTTGTACAGTCACAAATGCTATGTTTACATATTTTCCATTTACCATCATAAAAATCTCCAAAACATTTTTTTTTCAGTACCCTCGGAATACACAGATATTGTCCATTATGTTAAATGATTTTTCCTTCTATTAATTTTCAGTGGCTGAACCATTGAAAAATATAAATTATTAGAACCATTTAGAAAACACAGGAGACTAAAAAAAGAATACAGGGCCCTGCATTAACACAAAACCAGATGTACAAGTCCAGAAGATGAGAAGGCTTAATTAACAATATTCACACAATGAGCAGGGTGACAAATACACAATGAAAGTTATTTGGAATAGGAAAGTATTACTTACCAACCATCGCACTCACTTCTCCTGCCATCAGCAGTGGGACAGTGTTGTTGTAGAGGTTAACATCAATGATACCTTTCCGAATTGTTTCTCCTACTTTTGCTCCCAGTAATACCGAGCCAGTGGTTTCAAAAACCGAAGCCAAAATGCAAGCCTGGCGTAAAGTAACGACACCAGAGCCCACAGCCGTTCCGAAAGAATTGGCAACATCATTCGCACCAACCGAAAAGGCTAAAATAAAAGCAATGATAAACCCCACAATGACCATCCACAGGTACTCATCCATTGCCATCTTTCCCCAAACCGTAGATTAGCTTCCCCTTTGCAAATAGTTAATAGTCAAGGCTGGAGGGCACCGCAACGGATTTGGAAAGCAGATTTCTTGTAAACAATGAGTTCTCTCTGGAAAGTGCTGGGTAGTGTTAGAATGTGAAGAAACTGCTAACTGCTGATTTTCAAACTACTATAAATACTGTTCATTTGGCTGCCTTCGGTCAGCAGTGAAACATATTCCATATTTTGCTCCCAAACCGGTACAACTGCGATGTTCTGTCCTGCAACAACAACAACAAAAAGAAAAGAAAAGAAATTTTTTAAAAAAATAAATAAATACTCAGCGGAGCCCGTAACAATGCGCGTTTTCAGAAGTAAACAGATGATTTAAACCTACTAATGGGGTTCTACCTCGGCATGTGACTGTTCTAATCATAAAGCAATTCAGAAAAGGTTAAAATTAGGTCACTGCCAAAGCAATATGTTTCTTGAAATATCACTGACCGAGAAAATATTTTGAGCAATTTAAAAGGATTTAGAAAGGTTGGGGGGTTTGTTTGTGTTGAATTTACCATGCAGTGTAATAAGCCCTCTAGAAGGAGGATTCTTCTTGGCTCTTTGCAGTCAGTGAATATACGACATGTAGAGTATACAGACCATAGAATACAGCCTGATTCCCAGCTGATATCACCCAGCTCCACTGACCTCAACAGAGCTCTCAATATTTTATCAGCTGCAGCTAAGCATGCATTCTGTTGAAAAAAGATCTAATTTATATGTCTGTCTAGGAAACACCAGTGAAAATACTTTAAGGAGTATTAATATTTATGTGTTGCTGTTATCACATCCCATGCAGTAAGAAAACAATTTTCTCGCAGTGTCACGGTCACTGAAACAGTGCAATAATCTCACTAATCCCATGTATCCCTGCAGACCTAGAGAAGTCTGTAAAAAGAGTTTAACTAAAAAGTTGAGATGCCTGCTCTTTCCTATAGATGGTTATCAACTACTAACAGTTATATTCAAATCATTGTTACAGATAACTTCTAGCATTTCCTTTGATATTTTCAGTTTTATGATCGCCTTCAGAATTACATCTTGATTAGCTTACTCTGACAAAAGTGCAAGCTCTTTCAAACCAAAAAAGGGATAGAGAAAGAGACTTTAAAAAATAAAACGTTCACCATCCAAAAGACTGCTCAGCAGAGCAACAAGACCACATTGATGTCAAGATGGTCAAAAGTTAAAAGGAAATTTGCCCAAACCATCTGCCCCTTCTGAGGGCTGCCTCTCTTCTGCTAGCAAAGCCACCATGAAGACGTCCCGTGCCACCCTCTGCTTTCCTATCCAAGAGGTTAAATAAACATTTAGCAGCAAATATCCCTCAGCCAACTCCACACATTTTAAGAAGCATCTCAAGAGATCAGGGGGCATCAGATGAAAGGCGCCGAGCCCATCCTCTGCTCTCGCTCAGTTTCCCCACAGTTGCTTCAGTCTCATGAAATACACCCACACCCACAGTTCAAAGACCACACTTAGTTTCTTTCGATGACCTCAATGCCACGCCGGTCCTGCGGTAGCAAGGAGGAAGGGTCTCCAAAACCTCTGAAATAATGACAAAATTAACAATTAAAAGAGATTTTGCATATTCCTGAGACACTGGATCTTTGAGAGCAACCAACAGGAAAATACCACATCTATATGGAGTGTTTCCTAGAAAACCCTTAAGCCGATGTCAAGGATTGATGTTTTCTCTAAATATACATATTCAGCAGAAAAGATGTCCCTCATTCTTTCTCCAGGCTCCAAACTGGCTGAACAACTGTTGCTCCAGTCTTTTCCAGACATGGAGCAGACATCAATCCTTGAATGCCTTACACTTTAAAATAATATCTCAGAAGGACTTAACGGCTAAAAACATTTGTATAAGGATTTTTCTACTATGACATAACATGAGAAAACATGCATTTTTGATGTTTGAAGACTTGTTGCTTTTTTATAATTCATGAGCACCCAGCCCACTGAGTGGAAAAGGACTTCAGAGACAGAAAAGCTAATAATATTTGGAAGAAATAAGTAAGAGTTAGCACTTGTTTGCCTGTGGAGGAAGACAGAACTCTGTTAAATTAATTTGTTAAAAAATTCCTATTATGCATATCAGATTTTTGAACTGTTGGACTAGGGTCCTTCCTTGATCCTGGAGATTAATGATTAAATTCTTCATCCTGGAAGGATTTACACAGTACCTCTAGCCTCGGTGCCCCAGTTTCCTCTCCTGAAAACGGGCAAAGCTGACAGAGATCCATGCATGCATCCACAGACGCCGTGGTTATATGAGACCCCTTTCCTCCGGACGTGCAAGATAAAAGCACACCCTAATTCCCAACAGAGATCTGTCTTTTTTCCACTTATCAACCAACCTACTAATTTACTGCGGTGACCCAATTTCTGGGATAAGGAAGAGCACGGGGATTGTGACATTCCCCCAGCCGCAACAGAGTTCACAGGACAACACTTGCCAACTCTGGCCTCTCCAGCCACAGCAAGTTCCAGCAGCTTCCAAAATAAACCACTAAGTCACAAGGTTGCCTTTATTAGCTTCCCTGGGAGAGGGGGAGAAGAACTCCAGATGGTCCCAAAGAAATTTAGATTTCAAGTGTGCGTATGTGGGCTCCTAAAGCTCCTTGTGAAGGCCAAAAAGTCTTCCAAAGTCTGTCAGCAGGACTCTTGGCAAAGGGCTTGGAGATGCAGCTACATAATCTCCCTCCCCGTGAAATGGGATATGTGGCCTCAGGAGAAAAGGATGTCTTAAGTAAGAAGTCACACCTCCTGTCATTGTATGCAAGGTGACGGTTCAATATAGAGCTCCCTTCAAAACTTGGGAGGCTCATCTTGATGTCCACTGCGCTCGCACAAATGACAGCAACAGCCAAGCCTTGTCTTTAATGAGATGAAAATCAAAAGCAAAAGAGGAAGGGGAATAAACACACATGTAAAATTTAACATGCAGGCAGCATTTGAGTGGCTAGGTATTACTACTTTCAACCTTAAATATCTGTAAGAGATATTAAACATTTAGAGAAATAAAAACAGAAAAAGGAAAAAGAAAAGGCACATCTCTGCTGAGAAAGTTTTCAGAAATGCAAAATATCCTGCAAAGTAGGCCAGTGACTAAATACAGACTAAATCTTGCTGCATGCTTCTTTCTAGAGCCCAAAATACATCTGGCATGCTCAGACACGCTGAGCTATGCCCCTCATCACCTAATCTAACCCAAGAGCCTGTGGCATTTCGTGTTGTTACTGGGACAAAAAAGAAACTGAAAAAAAATGCCATACAGTGGAGAATGGCAGACCTTCTGGTCTCTGCCTGACAGCTAGAAGTCACCAGCCTGTTTCTCTCCTGCTCCCATTTTTATTTCATCAATACCCTTGATGCATGCCAAATGCAATTCAATCTGACCTGCTAGATGCTAGGAAATCCTCCCATTTACCTGCGGGACTGATATCACATCTCCAAGGCCTCCGCAGTTGAGTGCACTATACTTGTGCAGCAGGCTCTGGGTGGCAAAGTTAATTTTCCTATTTATACTTTGGATAATTCCTCCTGAACCAAGCAAGGGTTTTAGCTAATTCAATTTTCTTATGATCCATATTTAAAGTATCAGGACATCTGAGTTGAAGCTTTTAACTGTTTAAGCAGACTTAGAAACTCAAGAGAACTTGCATGTCTGTGAGAAAAATCTGATTTTTGGAAATGCTAAGCACGTTCCTCTGCCTTGCTGGCAAATGAACCAGACATCCCCCTCAGACTTCATTTTGTTGCTAGCTAAACATCTTGTTATGACTCTGTTAACACAAAATGATATTTCTTCCCTAAGGGAGAGACAAAAACAAAACCTAGGTAAGAAAGCACCTTGATTCATGCAGAACGACAAGTGAATTGTCACCAAAAAAAAATCAAGATCTCTTGGTAACCACAAGATCATTTTAGGACATGTTTCTATAAAGACATTTACTAAGACAGCTCTTCTGGAAACTATTCACATTACGCTTCTAAGCCTAGATACATTTTTAGTGAACACAAAATTTGAAAACCAAGATTGTTTATTATTATTATTATTTTTGCCAAACAAATTTCTGCTAAAGACAAGACAGAAACAAGTAACGACAAGGACAAATGGTTAAATTAAAGCTCGGGATGAAGTTCAAAGTCTAGAGCAATAATCAGAGCGTGTTACCCACCAGCAATCCAACTGTGTGACATAAAGGAAACAAACAGAGCCCCCATAAATGTCCTCTAATCTTCTCTTCATGGAAAATTAGGGAGGAACCTACTGCACTCATGAAACATTGAAAGGTACATAAATCATCCTGTATGCAGCTCATACCACAAATAAATCATGCTGTATGCAGCTCTTCTGCTCTCAGAAGCTGCCTCATGTTGCAGTTGAAAACTTTCTCCCGCTCCAGACAGGACGGAGATTCTGCAAGGTCCCGGTTTGAACTGTTTTCTTGTTGCCCAAGTATGAGCAGAAATCCAAAGGCAGCAGCTAGGGTACCATTTCTCCAGATAACTCTCACAACTACTCCATTTTGCATTACGACAAGACAGGGGAGGATGATTTCCTTTCCTCTGCAGTGTTGAAAACAGCAGACGTTTCATGATAGACAGTGGCACTGAATTTGTACTGACAGGCAGGTTCACTTCTAGTTACCAGTGGCTGAAAAGTCTGTCTAAAATGCTTACCAGACTGCAGCTTCTAGGAGGTTATTCCATACCTCTCTCATTTCTGCATGTTGTTCTTTATATAAAACTGATCTGTCAGGCTTTCCATCTATGTATATAAACTCATACCAGATCTGGCATTCCAGTCTACTGCTACTAGACACAGCACTGCATAGAAACCAAGCCTGATTTATAATCAAAGCTATTAACACCATTCACATCAATAGCCCTCATCATTGCCAATTCGCGCTCAGGCCAAAAGGCTCGCAAACTATCTACTTTAAATTACCAATACTACACTGACAATATGAAAGGTGGTATTAATTCAAGTGGTTCAGCACCAAGAACATCCCTATATGGCTCTAAATTACATGCACAGGACTTGTCACAAGGCCAAGCATGATGCAAGATTAATGCTCCACAACAGATCAAAAACACCCGCAACTTACTTTAAAAAAAATCAATTACCGCATCCACGGAAGCAGTTTTCGTACCAGTCAGTTCCTATTTTAACACTTTCACAATGTGTTTAAGCGTACTTCACGCTACTACTTGATATGGAAACAAGACTGAAGTTGATAGCTTTCCAAGGACTCCCATCCAGTTTAACATTGCAGAGAGGGACTGTCACTGCCAGCTCCCAAAAATTCCATAGGATGCTTCCTTTTCTTAGTCCCTATCAAGCTCTGTTCTCACCACTGAAAGGTCAAAAATGCATATAAAATATTTAGCATGATATTCCGTTACTGAAAACATTCACCAAAACCACAGACAGCTGTCACCTTTAAACAGCAGTTCTACAAACAAGAAAGACAGGTAAAGCATCAAGTGCTTCTGCATTTGCCTGTATCTTTTTCTCCAACTACAGAAAAATTTGATCCTTCAGTGACTGAAAAAAGTCTTTCTGACAAGCAAGTGTTTTTAAGATTCGACACTACAGACTTTTAAGATCCATTCAGAGACAACAAGGTGCTCATGGTTATGGAAAACATGTTTTATAAAAGAAAACTACGCAGAGAAATCTTTAAAACTCACCCAGTAGCTAAAAGTTCTTTCAAAAGAAAAAGGAGCTAAGCTCTTTCAGGGACTTGCCCTCCTAATTGTAAATACAGGCTGAAGTCTAAAATAGATATCCTATCACTCAGCACAGTCACATCTGAACATGCAAACTTCCAGAGGGTAGAAAGAGGGCTATAACTTACACCAGGCAGTCCAGGGATAAAATTCACTCTGGCACAGGAGAGCACACAAGGCAACACCAAGAAGCATCGATGCGAGTCCAGAGTCTTATTCAGTAGGTGAAAATCTGCCTCCTCTTAAGCAAAGAATTCTGCTGGGGGTGGGCACTGATAAAACACAACACTGCGTCATGACTGCACTAGTGAGACAAACCAATCCAATGAAGCTCATATTAAAAGCAACAAAACGTTCCTTTTTTTTTCCTTTTTTCTTTTTTTCCCCCCTGAAGCACAGGCATAAGCAAGAAAGGAAATCTCATTTTTGACCACCAGCTGGGCATTTTGGTGCAACCAGGTAATCTCTGAGGTCTTCTACTTGCAAGTACACTTAAACCGTGTGCTTGAATTCAAGTGCATGTGACAGTAGGGTACGTACATCCAATTCGGGAAAGATGTTGCATGCTTGTTACTTTATCCATGTCAGTAGAGGTCTCACAGGCTACGCAGACTGCAGAAAGTTAGATGTGCACGAGTTTGGACTGGATCGATGCCTAAACAAGCAACTTCACTTTCAACAGTTCAACCTAAATTACCCAATCCAAATTCCTTCAACCGCTTTCCTTTAAGTGGGAAGCATTTTTTGCATGTATGTCAAGGCAAAAATAATGTTAGCCTAAAAGCACCCGGCTTAGTGTTATATAAAATATTTGCTTTAATGCTATATAACACAATTAAGCCATTTTATTCAGCAAAGAGGAATGTAAATCAAAACTGCATTGTCATAGTTTAAAAATCTGACAGATGTAAATGTATTTGGATGTGTTTCTGGTTTATAAATAAATAGTGGTTTAAATTTAACTGTTATGTTCTACTCAATTCTGAGTCACTCAAAGCCATGGAATCGTATTGCAACATAATAAACTTAAATCAGTAAATTTTCTGCGTCCTGAACATTTGAGAAGAAAAAAACCACCAGTTTAAATTTATAAACTCTGACTTGGAAACATAATTCTTACCTTATCTATTTTTTCAAGTTTGAATAAAGGATATTTCTTAACAAGGAGGCAAAAGTTTTCTAAACTGGTTAAATTCAGCTGCAGATGATATTCAGGGATAATTTAGCAAATCTGAAAAGTGCTTTACATTTCTTAAGAAAACTCACGTGGATTAGTAAGCTTACATTATCTTTTAAAAAGAAGTAGGGCGAAACTCCAGCTAGAAAACTGCAATGCAGAAATGGTCTTAAAAAACCCCAATAAGAAAAAGATTTTTAAGTATGAGGCCCCAATTCTTTGTAGGAAATGTTGCCTTTTTATTTAAGGTCAATACCCAACTGCTACTAGGCTTGCAATATAGCTGCTAACTTTGTGAAAACTCTCTCTTAAGTCTGTTTGCAAAGTCTTTCTTTCTACTTCTGTAATAGCTGGCAAACAGGCTCCTCAAGTTTTAGAGAAGTGAGAGAGGTTAATACTTTCACAATGGTTTTCCCTTACGTACAAAAGCAACATATCTTAACAAGAAGAATATTAATCTTTTCCCACATATCTAAACGAATCTTAATACTTTTTTTTTTTAACAAGTAGCATCAATCAATTCAAGTGAGAGCGATCCTAATTGTAAACATTAAGTCAGCTTTTATTTATAGGTCTGGATTCCAAGGTTTTAAGGAAGTGAATAAACAAACACAGAAACTTTCTTGAGCACTTATTTAACTTTATAAGGTTAAAAAAAAAAAAAAAGAACACAAAATATTATTTCACGTTCCCTTTATAGCTGACAAGTTGTTGATGTTCTGCTTTGGAAAAGCTCAAACCCGACCGGTCCGAGTAAGCGCTAAGCCCACCCGAGTTCTCCTTAAAGGACCATTCAGCCAGCCTAGGGTAACCATCACCGGAGTGCAGATGCAGGTAAAAAGCCTGTCGAGAGGACACGTTCTCTGGGAGGTATCTACATGGATTTCAAAAGCCAGAAGTTGCCGGCCTGACCTGCGGGAATGATCTCGGACCCAGGAGAACAAACTGGAGCCATTCGAGTGCCGCTTCCCATGAGCCAGCCCGACCACGGCGGTGGTTTCTTGTTGACCTAAGCTTCAGAGCTTGGTCTACACACAAAGCAAAGGATATAATAAACAGCACAGAGAAAAGGAAATATCTTCAAAGTTTTTGTTCTGCTAAATCAGCATTGTGGACCTCAGGCATGGGAAAACTCAAGCCAAGATAGGCTGACCATTAAAAAGTTACAATTTGGGATACCACTAAAGAAGCAGGGAAGGGAAAATTTATACGGCCACAAAATAAATGATGAGGATCGGCTTTTGGCAATGGCAGCACCAGTTTGGTTCCCATCAAATCAAGTATCTGTAGAAATTATAAACATTATATATTACAATCTCCATCAGATATCGCGTGTTTTTTTTAATTGCAATTTATTCTGGTAAATCTACAATTGAGAGATCACTGTTCAATTCAACAAACCCACACTAGGCAAATTTATATTCTGCTTTAAATAATGTTACAGGACAGACCAATTTAAATTGTTAATTTTAACCCCCCTTTTGTTCTGCATTTCCACATCAGCTATTTTGTGAAAGATGCCCAGGTTATCATTTACTAGTAACCACTAAAACAACGATAATTGCAACTTAATGTGACTTTTATATCAAATGTAACTGGCCTTTTTGCCACTGAGATGGGAAGGCTACATATTTAAGTGATTATACTTATTTTAAAATACATACATTCTGAGTAGAAAATAATGGAGGATGATTATAACTTTCTAACATAAAAACCTGTAAGAATTGGAACCTGAGTACTTGTAAACTGCTTTTGGCCAGAAAGAGAAATACAATAAAAACATCTGAACACCACGGGATGTTGCTCCAGTCACACTGTATCAACTCAAATAAGGTTACTGACCAACAATGGTAGCTTTTGGGCTTTCACGTACCTGCTGGTACTCTAAAATTGGGAGCCAACAGCAGCTGGAACTGGGGACTTTTTGTCTCTCTTATCAGTGTTTGTGCCCCTGACCGTGCCTGGGAACCTTTATTTTCCCTCAATCTACCAACAAAGAAAAGAAAATTCATGAGTTTTTAAAAAGGTGGCAGATGACTGCACAGGTACCACACAACACCTCAAAGAAATCCAACTCTTGCAGTGCCCTTTTTTCTGGTTTTGAAGGTCGCTGTGACCACGTGCACCATGGGGGACTTGAAGCAGGACACCGCGTGCTGATCAGTACCTGGAAATCAGCCCTGTGGTCCTTGAGGCTAACAGGAATTTAAGACAGCTCTACCGAACACAGCACCACTTCTGAGTGCTTCGGTAACTCCATTGCGCCTAACAAATTCCAACAAAACCCCGAGTATCTGCTCTGCAGATAACAGCGAGCTACAAACACAGTTCGAGCTGAAAAGAGCCAGCACATCTGCTTTTGTGTATCGGGTCGCAAGCTCCAACACATTCTGTTATCTACCAGGATAATCTCCGACTAGAAAGAGATGCATCTGTGTTTCCCTGCGAGAAAAGAAAAACACCTCGGGGACTCTCTAAGTCTAAAACGGTGGTCTAATGTGGTAGAGATAAAAAAGTCACTTGGCATTCAGGGATGGAGCAACTCCCCTGTTCTGGGGAAACAAACTATTTACATGGGTTTTCTTGATGGCTTTGAACTCTGTCACACTGTCATCCAAATCTCTTTTTCCAGCAAGCCCTCCGGCTCTCAGAGAGGACATCCCAACCCAGCCAGGAGACTTACGCTCCCGATGGTGGAGGCGAATTGGCTGCGCTTGTGCAGGCACGCAGGGAGAGGTGCCACGTTACAGGGTGTGACTGCTTGAGATCACACTTGTCTACTGAGCGAGTGAGCCCTGGGAAAACGAAAAGGAGGAACCCACAACTGGAAATGCCGGAGGCCGAGGCTGGCACAGAGGTGTCGTGTGGCCGGGGAGAGCCAGGCTGGCGCCAACCCCTGCTGCAGCGCAAGCCCACGCCGAGCCACGAGGGGTTCAGAGGCCGCACACCCGTTCTGAAGGAGCAAGGCTTGGGCCAGTGCTGGTTCAAGCACTGCCCCAGTTACTGCTGGGAACTGGACTTGTATTACCCCCAACTCTGGCTGATTCACCAGCTACCCAGAGTACTACATCCGTACTAAGCCCGAGGAAAGAGGTGAACTGCTGCTGTGAGCCTCCCAGAGCTTAATCCATCATTTCCCCTCCTCAGCCCCATATCCAAAGAAATCAATTAGCATGGGCAAAGCATTTCTAAAAGCCCGGGCTACTGCTGACAACTCAAGAAGCATTATCCTGAATGGACCTGTAACTGACTTTACACAGAACATAAAAACTGCCCATGAAACACCCCTGTGGCAATCCAAAAATATGCATTTTGCAAATTCAGAGGCTTATACAAAGACCCCTTTGGTAAAAAGCCAGAGTATGGCTGCCAAAAGTCAACAATGCAAATTTTTCAGATAAAGGAAACCTGATGCCTCAGGCCCCAGATTGCCTGCCATTTCCATTTCAGTTTGGGTTTCAGAGAATAACCGCTGTGGAGTCTTTTCCCATTGAGCCAGAAGAGATGGCTGGGGCTCCCCCGAGTCCAGCAACCCTCTCTCTCCTCAAAGGGAGCTGGAGTGAGCGAGTAGGTATGAATGTGCCAAACCACACTGGCTGGCTCTCACCGACAACCTCCAAAATTGGTGTAGCCAGCAGGATAGAAGACCAAGCACCACTGAAATGAGCTAGCGGAATGCCTAAAGGAGGAAAGGACCAGGGGTATAACCAAAGAGAGCAGGGATGGTGACACTCAGAGGTGCTGATCATGGTTAGGGGAGCAAGTGGAAGTAGATGAGACCAATACATCACAGCAAGCGAAGTTCTGTTGCTTTGCAGTAATAAAGATATAAAAGTGGAAATGGCAGTGAAAACTGTGACCTTTCCTTCATTTTATAGGAACAGGAGCAAAATATTACACTAGGAGGGTGGTGACCGTGCCTACTACTGTCTGGAGACAGACACCTGCCAACTAATAGGCCCGTTTCCCCCTGTCCCAACTCCAACAGATGCTGATCTCTGTTCTTCAGAGTCCATGTAAGGGACAGCCTTTGCTGCTAGAGACATGAGAAGCATGATGGTGAAGCAAAAAGAAGCCCAACAGTCCCGTCACACTGGCTAGGAATTATATCATCACCAAGGCAGCAGCTGCCAAAGAACGTCCATTAGTTGGGTACTTGGCTTAGCAAACACCCCAAGAGGACTTCTTAAGGGTTCGTGGTCCTGTGAAGCAGGTCAAAAAAAGCTAGGCTTTATCCTCTGCAAAGGAAAACGTTGCTCTCCAATGCTTCTCCTGTACATAAATTAGTGCTGAACATCATGGGAAAAGCAGACCTTCAAACCCGCTTAACCTAACAGCCTGGTCAGGCATCTTGTTATCGAGAACTCACTCCCTGAGTTACTGCCCGTGGAGAGAAGGCTTCAGGCTTTATCTAGACTTTTCCTAGCCTGAGAGCAAACCCTAGTAACACTAGTGTTCGTGCTTCCGCGGTGCAGTGCCTACATCCAGGTGGAGCACAAAGTCTTCCCAAAGGTACAGGCAGGGCAACACAACACACGTTGCCAACTGACAAGCATATTCGTCTGCAGCAAGAGCTCAAACAGCTAGAATTTCTGTGATCGCTGACACAGAGGCTATAAAGGGAAGAGAAAGTCATTAAGGTAGAAGATATTTCTTCGAGTACACAGCACTAGCAAACAGTGCCAGTGGCTAGTGTGCCTCATCCTCTGTAAAAGGTGTTTATAGCTAAAGCTGTGCTGGTGATGGCGATGCATTACAGCACCCTGACGGTTGCCCAGAGCAATAAAGATAGCATGGATGCTGCTGAGAGGTCAGGAATAGCAAAGGGGATTCCACAAGGAACTCTCCCCTCTTCCTTGCCTTTCTGGAGAAGGGTGAGAATCAGAGCTAGCCGTGCCAGGATCCTGCTATGCCCACCACAGCGGGGAGTAGACCTACACATTCCCCTTGCAGAAAATCACTTACTCGACACTGTGTCAGCACTGCACCGTGCCCAGAGCTCTGGGCTCCACTCAAGCCCTCAAAAAAGAGCCACACCACTCCAATACAGGGTGCAAATTCCCAGAGAGCTGAAGTACTGGGGGGAAAAAAAAGCAAGAAAAAAGGAGAAAATCACCTAATAAAATAAACAAAATTAACTCTACGGCAGCCAGGCATAAAAATCATGCCGTGTGAAGAGTCCTCTGGAGTATGGAAGCACATGTGGAGCACATTTCTTGCAAGACTTGGAAGGGACCACAGCCTACCTCTGTCATAAAGATAAGGAAAAATCACTCACTGTTATAGGTAAAACAAATGAGCAAGAGGATCATCGTGGAAAGAACACCAGATACTCAGAAAAAAAGTATACAAAATATTTCTTCTCTTAAAGAAGTAAACAAGGAATCTATAATTGATAAACAACTGGTTGTTTCTGGTCAGCAAGACCTTCAGAAGTCATAGAAGTCATTTCCTCTTCCATCTCTTCTAAGATAAAATGAAAAAGGGAAAATGAATTATGCAAATTTTTAACTGTCAATGAGTTTGTCAGCCTTGAATTAATCAGATATTGAATTAAATCAAATGAATAAAATGGTGTGAAGAAATAGTTGCTCTGAAGCAGTGGAATACAATACTCCCAAAATGGGCTTAAAATTTCAACCGACACTGTCTCCAAGCGTTTAACCAATTATCTCCCACAATTTGATTGTGGAGCAATCAGCAAGCATGAACACCTTTGAATCACTTAATACAAGCAACTAAACAGATTACAATAAATTTGAGCTGTATTACAAGTTTGTTTCTTTCAAATCTGAAGGGTTTTAAATCCAGAGCTTGAAAATAAATATAACCCTTTTCAGTTTTTAAAAATTTCTCAGGCAAGCAAAAAGAATTTTCCATTCTCTAAAGTAATCCAGAACACAGACCATATCATTCACTAAGGTACATTCAGTCTGGGATACACTGGTGTCACTAATCTAACGTGACATTCAGGTGTGCAGAAGATTGTTCTGTGTCTACTTTGAAATATGAAAAAAAAAATAAACTGACTCACTGGATACTCTGCTAATCCTGGGATTTTATTTTGCCTGGGATTCTCTAGGGTTTATTCAGAAAACATAAAGTAATTGCACAAACTCAGAGGGACAGTTCTCCATCAAGACAGTCTTCCACTAGAACATGCAAAAAACCTACTCCACAAGTGCCTCCCAGGTCAATCTAAAGGCAAATACCATGAAAGGAGTAACGCTGGAAGAAACACCAGGTGGATTTAGAGGCAGAGGTAGTACGAAGAAAACAGAAATGTGCAGATTTACTTGTTCCAGTCAACAGCAGTAACTAAAGTTTATTGATTTCAGTTTCAGCAGCTAAAAATCCATGAAAACATTTTTAAATAGTACAGACAATACTATCTCATATGCAAAGTTCTATCAAAGTAATAATATAGGCTAGGATTTTCTCACAGTCATTCTGATATGCTTATCAATTAGTACAACAAAACCAATTTTAATATATAAATATTACTAAACGCAAATAGTTTTTGCTGTTCAATTATATGGAAATATCTAAGCAAAGAGACTGAAAAAATGTAACTGTTAGCTACAAAAATAGCTGGACACATTCTCAGCCACTGTCTCTCAACTGTTCCCTTTATATCCACTGTACAACTATTTCCAACACACTAATCACATCTATTCGGAAGAAACTAAAATTATATGATTTCAAACTACTTTCATTAAAAAAACAGTCCTTTAACAACTGCTTTTACTCTTCCATCTAATTATATACTCTTAAAGGCCAAATATTCAGTAAGTATGCAAAAATAACCATAGCCTTTTATTAAGGATAGAACACCAGATAAGAGCTCATAAAAAAATAAAGACATTTTTTGCCTCTACCAGCAACGCTGTCCAATATAGGAAATTACATTTAATTTTAAATTTTTAAATACATAAATGTCACAGTCTTAGTAACTCCGTATCAGAGACTTAGTACAGTTAAGTCTGTTCACAGCATTGTAAGTTGCTGGACTCCATGGCTAGTATTTCCTTGGAGATACTTCACGTAACAGCCACGATGTTCAAAAGACTACCCTTCTAAAAGCTCTCCCCTAACACAATATTAAGTAACCTGCACTTAAAACCCCACAGCCGTGTCAAGAAGTCTTAGCTATCTGGAATGCTTCTGTGACCAACAGTCAAACGAAAAAAGACTGAACCAATTAATATTTGATGCCGACATCTCTCTAACGGCAGAGTTAAGAAAAATACATTATAAGGCTACTCAAATTAGAGGGCTAGCATTATCTTTTTTTTTTTCTGTTACCTATGTACCTGTCACACTTTTTATGCAAAGGCTGTTTATTAAATGCAAGCAAATTCCCTGATTTCCTATTTCATAATGGTCATGGTCTGATCTTCTCCACATTCAATGTACGCTTCTACAAAAACCCAAAACTGATTTCAAGTACAAAGCAGCAGCTATCTTATCCACAAATAAAAACTGCAGTGATGTTCTGCTCTTCCTAAAACAAGCTTGAAGCCATGATTATATTAAAGACACAGATGTAAGAGGATTTTTCAACTTCCAAACAGATATGCAAACAAAGTATTACAATCCAGGGCCGCAGGTAAAGGAATAAGCAAGCCAACTACGTGACGTTTGTGCAGCGTCCTCTCAAATCCTGCAATCCCTTCTAGAAAGTCTGGGTCTACATCTCCCTCTTCTTTACTCATGTTCTTCTCACATGGCTTGGTCTCAGAAACTTTCCATGCCTGTAACGGAAACTTGAGCCAACTTCTTAAATGTATGCTTTCTTCATCTCCACTCATCATCCACTTCTGTTTCTGAGAAGCTCCTCATCATGACACCTGTATCTCAAGAAGCAAAACAGGAAACATCACAGGGATGAAGCAAGGAAAGATAAATAATAATATGCCTCTGTGTCTTTAATAAAATCCCAACTTTTATTCAAGTTCCTTTTAGGAAATAAGAGTTCCTTTCACAAAAGCGAAGTTTTGCCAAACTAGGTATGTAAGCATCGCGTGCCAAAATCGGGGTAACCAATGATATCTCCCAATCTGCATCTCTGTTCCTGACATGACAAGCAGGAGAAATCCTGTACCAGCTAGCCATACGTACTGTGGAAAACATCATCGGGTGCCAAGCTTGCAGAACTGGTCTGCAGCAGCCAGCTCAACTAAAAGAAACCGCTGACCCATCTACTAACTTACCCGCTACTGAAAACAATGCAAGTTATCTTTACCCAGGACCCGTTTGTCCAACTAAGCAGAGCTCTAGCCCACAGCTGAGACGAAAAGCAACGATGTAAGCTTCTCCTCTGCTTTCCCCACTGCTCCTTATTCTACTTAACTTCCACAGTACGTTTGCGATTTTACGCCTTTTTTGGGTTCTGGAGGCGTCTCGTCCTCTGCGTTACAGCAGCTTAACGACAAGGTGACAAAGGCCTAAGGTATTTTCAACACATCTCTACCCTTAAAATCTTGTCATATAAAGTTTGGGGTGGAGGGGACTTGCCTATCTGTTTCTGAGAGGGCCCCAAGCCAAGAGCAGCACTGTGTAGAGTCTAACAAGAAAAAGGCAGAGGGATGATTCATCCGCAAAATGGAGACACAGCCCTCCTGCGTCCAAACAAGCAGCCCAAACCATTTGCTTGCCTCAAAATTTTGCCTGAACGCTGAACAAGGGGGTGCAGGAGAACTAATTTCTGCAGCCTCCCCAGTCGAAGCCTTCGGGGCAGATCAGCAGGCACCAAAACCATTCTGCCTGCCAGCTCTCACTGAGGCAGAAGCATGAAAGCAATTTTATCTCTCCTTTTAGGGTTAAGGCCATCTCTAAATATTAGCACCAAAATCTCATCCTAGCAGAGGCAGAGCAGATCCTACTTCTTATCAGCTACCATCTCAAATTCTCAGAATTCCGCCCCCCATCTGAAATCCTCCTTTCTTCTGCAAAAGCACTTGACAGCAGCATGTTCCATACACGGGCACACTTCACTCAGGAAGACAGCATAGCCCTTCGCCAACTACCCCCCAGTGAAACGACGAGTCCTTTCAGCTCTCTTACACTAGAAATGAGGGACAGAGTCCCATCCAAGCACAAAAAAACTTGGCTTTAGTTCTTTATACTGCAGTAGACGAGATAACTGAGCCTTGGACGGTAAAGCAAGAAACCCTCTGACAACACTCTGGGTATTGCAGAAACAATAGCTGTTAAGTAATCGGTCAGAAATATGTTTGTTGTGCAGGGATCATGTGTCAAAGGAAAATACATATTCCCTCAATTCTGAGCTCTTGAAGAAGTCCTTACCCTCAGAAATGCTTAGGAGGCAAACAGTCCCAAAAGCCTGTGCCTCGGTGACCGTACCAGCTATTGAGAAACGCGCTGCCGCCTACTCAGGAAATGCAATTATCACAGATTTCAAGAGCTTACAGAGCACAAAAGCCGAGGCAGCCCCACACGTCCGATCAGCAGGACATTCAGAACATGTCCAGATACCATTCAATTATTTCATACCTCAGTGATCTGTAATTTTCTATCAGATGATCACTCTGTACAAGAAACAGAAATCACAATTTCATTGCTCCATAATCGTCATGACTCCGTACTCTCTCTGAGCACCAGAAATTAACTGCGGACAAGTAATTCTGTTTATTACCAAGATCCTTGCTCATATGCATACGCACCGTACA
Source organism: Apaloderma vittatum (assembly GCF_000703405.1). Taxonomy (NCBI): domain Eukaryota; kingdom Metazoa; phylum Chordata; class Aves; order Trogoniformes; family Trogonidae; genus Apaloderma; species Apaloderma vittatum. The sequence goes on along the minus strand of NW_009703118.1, from coordinate 7,622 downwards.
AATTACAAGACACCCAGGCAGCTCACTGTTGCATGCAGAAAGCGAAATGCAGAAAAAGATTAATAATTATCAAAAATATCCGACGTTGGCTGTCACCTGAAACAACGGAGGAATTTTCAGTTTTCTTTTGAAGAGACAATTTACTGGCAGTCTGGTACTTCTAACTTTGATCTTCATAGCAGCCAACACCAACAGAGGAATTTTGTAGCTCAGTAACAAAACACAGAAATCTCCCGGACTGTTAACTCAATTACAGTATTTTGGCAAAGAAGTCTTCCCCTTATACCTTGGGGAAAGTCTTAGGATTAAGCAGTGCATGTTTTAAAGGCATACATGCCTCAATTATTTGGTATAACTTTTCACGCATCTAATTGTTTTGAGAGAAAAATAATTCCACAGCAACCTGCTGTGAGATTGATATTTGTCCCGGTTCCCCAAGAAAATGATGGTTACACAACCACATTGACTATCCCATGCATAGAAATGTAAATTATAAGGCAAATTTCAACCTAATCTGATGGAAAAGAACAGAGATTTCAAAGGTACTCAACTCCTACACGAGGCTTGCAAAATAAATAACCGAGGTAGTCCCCAGAGCAACATGCCTGCTTCATAAATATCCAGGAGACATCATGCTTTGATTAAATATACCTAAGAATTACAAAGCGGTGAGAGGGTGCTCAGGCACCATGTTGGGGATGCTAACGGTCCTACTGTGTAAAGGAAAGAAAGAAGGGAAGATGTTTAAGTACGACAGTGCCACCGAAACCATGAAAGCTGCAGGAAACTCATCTCCACTAGTTCAGCTGCTCACGGAGCTACTTTTCAATCCACGGAGCAACAGAGCAAGCCTCAACACAGCTTCCATCTTTACATGGGCTGCTGGCAGCATGTTTGCAGGCACTTCTCAGGATTCATGAAAGGCACTTGGTCAACAGTTATCCTCTTTCACCGATGAGAAACTGGAAAACTAGAGACCCACTGCCGTACAGGTGTGGCCTCAGAAAACCCTGGGGAAAATAATAATAAAAAAAATTGCTTCTCAAACCCTTTCAACAAGATCCTACCCAGGCAGGGTAAACTAACCACTGCCACGGCAGGTCAGATTGCAGGTCCATCTGTTTGAGAATCCTGCCTCCTGTGATCCGGGCCAGATGCTTCAGAAGGTTCAGGTAGTGAACAATGATGTAATTCACCCAAAGGGGAAATTCCTTCCTGACCTCATCAATTAGCATGAAGGTTTATATGCTTAATTTATTTTTAATCCTATTTACTGCAACTCTGGACATTGTCATTATATATATAAATGTCCAGGTCTGCTTGGAATCCGACTAAACTTTTGGCCTCGGTAATACCATGTGGTATAATTATGCCAGGTTTCAAATGTACTGATTTTCAATTTCATTTAAACATCCCTTTGTTCGTGCACTACAGGAACTAGCACAGCTATTAACCATCTCTCTTCCACTTCCAAGGGCTCCAGCCTGGCTTGCACCATAAGCTCCCATACCACACTGTGCTCTGTTACAGAGCGGGAGCATAAGCTGAGGGCTTTTAAGGCACAACTTTGCAACTTCCATCAGCTACCCAGCAATATTTCTATACGCTAAATTCCTGGAATCTGCTGGAAGCTGGCAGCTCCACCAGAAACTCACCAGGCCCTACCCTCCCCCAGATCTCACAAGTTCACTTTTCTAATGTTTTCCACTCCAGAGCTGCCACCCTTATAAGCGAACTTTTACCCTGTGTTGTGCTCTTTGAACCCTCCTGAGGTTCTGATAAACTTAGTTATAAAAGAACAGACAAGAAGCATACCATGCTGGATTTTTCAAGGGCACACAGAAACCTCTCACTCCATGCCTGAATAAAGAACAACTGTATCCACCAAGCAAAATCAACCCCACTTTTCTCTTAGCTGATGTTACTGTGGGCTGCAGGTTCCTCTGTGCAATAACTTTAGCCTGTGTTGTTACTTACAGATGAGCTCACAGTGTATTCACCATGATTATTATGCCAAGTACTTACTAAAGCTCCAGCCCAATTAGTCACTACTGTTTCTGCTCAGACAACACTTGCCAAGAGGCATCAAGGTCTAAAGCCACACCTTCATTCAACAAAAGTTTGGTGAAAAAAATAATATGATGTGTGCAAGCAGCAGACAAAGAAGGGAGACTCTTAAAGCAAACCTGGGGTTCTCGATCATCACCAAAACACAGTAACTACCTGGGCTGCATCTTCTTCTCCCAGCCTCTGGAGCTAAAACTTTGGACTCCAGGCCACAGGTTCATAATCCCAAAGTCTTTAGGAGAGAAAGAGTAGGCTGGGCTCATATCTCATGGGAGGATGGCCCCCCAAGGAGATGACAAAGTTTTTACAGCATCTATGAGAGACACCACATAGTCATCACTGTTTTACCGCAAGTGTTTTGATTATGGGCTTGGAACTGGTGAATTACGGCAAGAGAATACTTCTTTGCCTCAGCCAAAAAGAAAATTACACCATTTCATCTCTCTTCAGGCAAGCAACTGGTTGAGAAAAAACTCCTGCCCCAGCCTACGGTCCATAAACAAATAGAGGTCTTTAATGATCAAAACAGCACTAACAGAACTGGTAACAGGCACCACTTTGCCAGCTGTTAGCTCGTTAATTAATGCAACCACATGCAACTTCTTTCTCTATTTAAGTATCATATAATGATTAGAGTCAATAAAAGTCACAGGTCTCATAACGGCAGTTAAATTGCATACTTCTCAGTGACCTCCCCACGCTGTTCAACAGTTACACAGCAGTCTTAGAAACTCTGTTCCAGAGCGATGACCTTAATACTTTCTTTCTAAGAGGCCATAAACGCTTTCCTGTTCTTCTGTCTCACATGTGTAAAAACAACAAACTGAACTGAGTGCTTCTACCATGCTCTTGGGCAATACTCAAACAGTGGTCCAAGCCACAAGTTTGAGAGCCCTGCCATACCAGCATCTCCGGGACTTCACATCAGCCATCAAGTGGTTTGCCTCTGGCATTTCAGGGTTTGCTGAGGTTGAAAGAGAAGATGGTAATGATACAGAACAATCCTCCCATCAGCAGCGGCAAAAGTAATCTTGGAGGCCTTGAGTGCAATGCTTTTGCCGCTTTTGGGTCATTACTGAATGTGAAGTCAAAAAGATGTGATATTTTCTATTTGTCACACACAAAAAGAGAGTTTGGGCAAGGAAATCGTTTAATGGACTCAACAACTGTGTTTTTGGCTGCTAGAACTCTCAATCTGTTGCGCTAAAATTAGCTTTAAATAAATGTCCAATACAAGCAGTACATACTTTGCCTAAGAAAAAAATCAGCTGGCCACTTGCAGATCATGTTAACTCGGTTATTTAGTTGAGCTAACAACATCAATTATTCCAAGCCTTATCTGACTGTAGATTTGGAGTTAGAAATGGCACTACCACGTATCGAAATGTGTGACAAGCCACAGCTCTTTACCAGCGAGGGAAAGTTCCTGCAAACAAGGTTTACTGCCATTTAACAAGAACGTCATGAAGAAAAGAGGTAAGATTGAAAAAGCCTGCGCCTCTGCCTCAACCCTTCCCTCTGAAAACAAAAAGTGAGTCTTCCTCTTCTGTCTGCCCACCCCTCCTTCCATATTACAGTATAAAGAAACTGGATGGCTTCAACTATCACTCCCCGATGTCCACCAACCAAAGCTATGGAAGGTGATACTCTTACTTTTTTACCCCTTCTAGCTTTTCATCCACCAGTATAAGGGTTCCCTAAGTTCTGCTCTGTTTTTACGACCAGCGTCACAGAGGTTGGTTCTAATATTGCTCATCGGAGCATATGCCACGAGCTGAGCAATGGCAAAATCGAGTCGTTCGAACATACCGAGTGCTCTGCGCGGGGTAAAGTTCACAGCAGCTGTTCGAGTCCCAGAAAGACATCTGAGAGAAGTGCCATAAATAACGAAATCACATGGAGTCTCCCATTGCACAACCAACATACATCTTTCCTGCTCAGGAATTTATGCTTCACACCCTATGCTGTCAGTCAAGAGCATATCACAAACTATGTTTTCAGGATGATCTAGTGGATATTTTGGAAAGTAACACAGCCCTCCTGCCGGCTGAGCCTTTTCAAAATACTCTTTCTATTCCATCATAAAAAAAGACAAATGTTTCTATAATCTTGCCCAAACAATGGACTTTCTCAGGAGCAAGCTATAGATCCATGCATACCTTTTACAAATCATGGATCTCTAAAACCAGTTCCAGTAAGTCTGACAATCTGACTGAACCCGAAGGGGGCTACTCCTCTGCAGACTCAAAATCTAAGTTTTTCTTCAGATGTGCAAATGTAAGATATTTTCTCAGACTCTAATTTCAGCATGTTTCTAATTTAAGCAGGCCCTTTTTAGGATTCTCAATTAATTTTACTGTTAGACTAAAATCAAACCCAGTTGCCCTAAAACATCTAAATCCTAGGCCTCTGCAAGGGGAGAATCACTTTTCAAAGCAGTGCCTAACTATAATCAAGAAAGAAGATATATGATCGTTTCATAAAAAATAAACTTTTTAATTATTTTTTATTATTTTTCTGGCTTTCTGCCACAAATTGTCTTCGAGGGCTTGGTTCATAAATTCCAAATTCAGTTTATTGTTTCTCTCATTGAGAACTAACTCCTTTTAGCAATTCTGTTAATCTTGGAGTCTGAAGTTATTTTCATTAAAGTAACGCCCAGAGCTTAGATATTCCATAAAAAGACCAGGAATTATTTTTATTAAAGCAACACCCAAAGCTTAGACATTCCTTGCAAAAATCAGGCAAAGCACCTTCATTCTTAAGGTTCCTAGCCTTCTCCCTTGTAAACACAGCTCTCATGAAGACAACTGAGCACTAGAAAAGTTTTATCAGCCTTTTTTTTAACAGGGAGTTGGGAAAAAGAGTTATTAAAGCAGGATCTTTCCTGCTTAAAAAAGATCGGAAGCCTTTTGCTCTTAACATGTTTTATTTTTTCCTCCACCGTTCTTGTCTTGTTTTATGGGAGAAGTGGCACCAATTTTCCACTCCCCGATGTCAGATTTCTCATGAGATTTCTGCGTTAGCTTTGGGGTGTTCTGCCAGCAGCCGCTATCTCTGGTCATACCTGGTATCCGTCCCTTAGCCAGCAGGGAGTTCCGCTCACCCAGGCGACACCAATTCCTGACGGAGTTTGTCAGACTACAAGAAACTTGCTCTCAACCTTTAAATCACAAGAGAAACGGCGCCGCAAAGTAAAGGATCTTACCTCCATTCTCAGAGGCCTGAGGCACCGAAACCTTCTGCTCTTCAGTGGCAGCCCTGTCTCGAGGACAAGATCAAGCTCTGGCTTTTTGTCTGCGTGGCTATGTTAATAAACTTGGTGACATCACTCAGGTTCCTTACCATGACTAAAACACAGTTTAAGTGTTTGGAGGGGAAAGGAAACGCCTTTTGATCACTACTTTTGATGTGGAGCATAAGCAACCGTGACCAATGATTGCACTTTGTCAGCAAGCCTCCTCCACACGCTACTGCTCTTCAGGCATAACAGGCCAAAGACATCACGGAGTTAATAACACACTTTCCAACAAGGTGCTTATTCCCCATTGAAGAAGGCACGTAGCGACAATTTTCCATCTCTTTAATGTAGAAATTAGGGCCGGGGCAAACCCCTTTCAGTTCCTCTGAAGGAGAGGTTAAGTTGCAACAGACCCACCTTTCTCTCTGCAGCGTGTATAATTTCAGCTTGCTCAATAGCAGCAGCACTCCTGAGCTCAGGAGGACTTTAAAAGGAGCGATTATGCTCACGGAAGTAAACTAACGTGAATAAATTGCCCAGGCAACAGGGAGACATTCCAGAGCCCTGTGCTGTCACCAGGCTTTTGTCCAATACTGCTCAAACATATATGCAAAATGCAAATGACAGAAAGACTCATCATAGGTTAGAATATTCTCAATGAATAATCTTGCACTGCACTTAAGAAGCTTCCCTGCAAATCGTCCTCAGTTGAAGGCCCGGTGACCTTCTCCCGGTTTTCAGAGCTTCTACTGGTGTCGGCAGTACCAGTGGCACAGCAAAGGCTTCCTCTGCTGCTGTTCTCAATAGATCAGGAAGTTTTGGAAGGGAAGTTTGAGAGCAAGCTTAGCACCACCCGAGTGTCACAGTGCTGAAACTCATGACTCTTACAGCTATAAGGCACCACGGCTGCTGCTACAGGGTACATTCTCACTTGAGCTCAGCTGGCATGTGCCAATTCATACTGTCCAGGCCTGGAACCCTGGACTGAAACTCAAAATGCTCATGGCATGGGGGAAGATACTCTCACTACAAGGTCCATAGAGTTTACAATGTCTTCAGCTTTAAACATAGCCACACTCATAGCTTAGAAATACCTAAGACCGTCTTGAGCCTTGTCACAGAATTTATCCAAAGAGCTTTGATGCTTCGTGCAGCCCTGAGTATAAAACCTCGCCAGTCACATTTTAATTATGAGGAGAGAGATGACTTTTCCACCACTTAACAGAACGTTATAGTTTTCATGTAAGATTGTAGAGTCACAGCTGTTACTTCGCCTGAAGACTGCATTTACAGAGATCTGACCTTTCAGCAGCTCCCACAGACACAACAGAACAGTCTGACTCTCAAAAACACGTGAGGTGCAAGTGAGAGCAACTTTTTATGGCTTTTGCATGGTACCTTATAAATACAAAGTTTTGACTGCTTTGAAAGCCTTCCCTCACACACGCTGTGTGATCAGACACCACTGCATCTACATATCATAATAGCTTTCTTAACAGTATTGGGTAAACAAGAAAGATTCACCTCTGTACAGCATTCTCAAAAATAAACCAACTATAGCTAACTTTGGCACAATTTGTTTAAAGGTCACAAGCTTTCCCCATCCGAGACATCTAATAA
>NW_009703118.1:0-663 GCF_000703405.1 Apaloderma vittatum | reverse complement strand
GAGTTCCACGAGAGTTCTGAAAATCCATTCCCGTGCATGTCTACAAGTCCAACTACTACAAATGGAAGCAAAAAAATCCCCCCAGACCTAATGTCTCTATCCTATCTGCCTTTGCTTCTAGACACTGATTTTTTTACTACTGATTAAATAAAGCACTTTTTTTCCTACATGCAACGTAGTGTATTGACGGGTAAAAACCACTGCAGAGATTTGAGACGGAATTTCAAAATCTGACTGCACCTTCTGTCCCAAAGCACACTTGTAGTGTAAAACTGAAATGCAAGACCCCCAACAACACAGGGTACAGTTTTGCTGGGACGGAATTTCAAAATATAGCCATGTTTAAGTCAGGAGAACAAACCACTGCCTGCCTTTCGCTCACGGCTCAAGCAGCATCCCTTCTAACGCCCTAGCAAATGCGGAGCTGCTCAGCCGCGGAGATTTCTAAGGCGCTTCCCGGCACTCGCAGCTCAGCTGAGAGGAAAACTACACAATTACTAGCCAGGGACAGGAAGACGTCTGGGTTTAATGGATTGGAAAAAACGAGATTGATCGTCCCGCCTGGAGCCGCACCGGATGGCTGCCGAGGGCCGCGGCCCCGGCGAGCGGTTCGGAGGATGCGCCGTGAGGAAGGATTCACACGCGTTCCCCGGTGACCGCGGG
>NW_009703117.1:22354-22554 GCF_000703405.1 Apaloderma vittatum | reverse complement strand
GGCGGGGAGCGGGGAAGGGGGTGTGGGGGGGCGTTTCTTGAAAAATTGCTATTCACAAAAATAGAAACTTCCCGCAGAAACACGCGCATGTCGGTGAACAAAAGCCCAGCTGGGAATTTCTGCCTGGCAGCTTTAGCGGTAGGAGGGGAAGGGGCTGGGGAGCGCGGGAGGGAGGCTGCGGGGGGGGGGGGGGGGGGCCG
>NW_009703117.1:17411-22301 GCF_000703405.1 Apaloderma vittatum | reverse complement strand
CATCACACGTCTCCAGCCGTCCTTGGAATGGTCGCTAGGAGGAGGACCTGGTGGTGCAGGCAGCGATGGGCTCCGTGCCCCCCACGGTGAACCAGTCCCTGATGACCATTGCAGGCGTGTTCACTGCAGCCCCCTGAACTTCTCCGCTGAGCAGCTATTCTTAGACTCATTCCTTGGCATAGCCAGGAGCTGTGTCAGAGCCCGCCCGTCTATTTATAGAGAGACATGAGATGTTTTGTTACTTGTGTTAATTAAATTAATCCCTTCTGAAGCAAAACGAGAAAGGCCTTAAGAGCTCACGTTCAGGCCCTGGGACAACGTTCCTGAACTGTGGGGATCCAGGGAGGATCTCAGGCTGCTGACAGTGCTTGAGATGCTCCCACAGTCCGTAGCCCCAAGTGCTGCTCTGCTCAGTGGTCCCCCGGGAATTCTTCAGGGGGTGGATCATGGCACCGAGCCTGCCCCGTGGGACTGAATCCCATGGTTTATTTCTGCAAGGGAAATAAAATAGCCCTTGTTATATAGATAGATGTTAATATAGATAGATTTTAATCGGGGTATATTTTAATCCAGATATTAATAGGTTTATGTATGCATTGTATATTAACAGATGGATTCATCCTTTGTTAAGCAGCAAAATGACACCGTCTGACTTAAAAACCACTGGAATCTCCGAGTCCTTTAGCTTGAGAGCACTTTCTGTTTGCTTTGAAACCGAGTTAGTCCCTTCAAAGTTTCTTCCATCTCTCTCCAGGCTGCTCTTCTCTTACCGGATGCCTGTGAGATAGCCACAATCAGCTGGTGTGGAAATACTTTCGCTACCATGTGGCATGTTATCAGGGCAGCTTAATGTTACCAGGGCAGGATCATTTCTAACAAAGAACACGAGACCGGATGGTAAAAAGCAGCACCTGGGAGCTAAAACAGCTTTGGGAACAGCAAAAGTTGTCAGACATTTAAGCCCAATATTCACTGTCTGCTGTAGCTTCTGGCTCTCAGATGCTCTAAGACCAAGCAGAGTCAGTAGCAGGGACTTTGATCAGTCCTTAGGGTGTTTTAATGGGCTCAAATTAATCACAGAAGTCAGCACATGAACTGCAGATTGCGGTTTCGATTGGGCTGATTTGCCCCACTTGCCTCTTCCGTACAGGGCAAACCTCCTGTGTTTTGGTTAATTTGCAGCTTGCAAATGAAAAAGCTGTTTCTTCCCTGCTGGGCATTGGGGAAGAAGCATCTCTTGGACTGCAGACGTAGTGGAATACACTGCTGGAGGTGCCACCTGTGATTCTATATGTCCCCTGGCACCACGGCTGCAGTACCTGTGGCACCAGAACCAGAGCTCATGGGGAAACTGAGGCACAGCGTGAGGGTCAGCAGGTCCTAGCTCAAACCAGGCCTTCAAGGGCTCATCGCTGCTGTGTTTCCCTGCCACACACGCAGTGCCTGGGGTCTCAGAGATGTTGGCTGTGGCCAACATTGCTGATGTGGTCTTTCCCATGGGCACTGGCAGCACGTGTAAGGCAATTCTGCCTGCTGGGGTGTTTGACCTCCACGTGCTTTATTTAGCGTTATCAAACCCTCCCAAGCTCCCCAGCTGCTGCAGCCCGGCTTTAGTTGCATCCTACATGTTTATTAGGTGGGTTGTGCTAAAATCCTGGGGCAGTCTGTGAGTTCAGGGGAGTGACGGACAGATGGACGAACACACTATAAGCAAAACCCTCTCCCCTGGCAAATGCAGTTGCACGCATGGAGAGGGCATCTAGAGCCCCATGCGCCCTTCCTGGTGCCTCTGTGCCCACGCAAATGCTCCAGCAAGGACCGGGGGCTGAAAGCCCAATCCCCTCCTGGCTCCTCCATCACACTGGGATGCCCACGGGAAATGTCAGCTCTCCTCAACACTCACAGCTCCCCAGGGCTTTTTTTAAACTTGACGAATAGAGCTTTGAGAACTTCTTCCTCACTTCTTTCCGCTGCTCTTGTATCTGTCTGATGCCAACACTGAAGTGGCTGGAGCAAGACTTCATGGATGTTCTTTTTTACCCGGCTCAGGGGATGCTGCAGGAAGAGCCTCCTGTGCCAAGCACAGTGCAGAGAAGAGCCCAGCATCCCAGGAAAAAGCTGTTTACAAGTCCAGGGGGATGTTCACTCAAGTCTGACCGGAAAACTACCTTCAGGATTAGGGTTTGGGGTTCGGAGCATCCTCCTGCCAAGGGTTCACCTTCCCTGCAGGGGCCACGTCTGTGAGGGGCACTGATGGCCCCGCAGATGCTGCGGGCGATGAAGGAACCAAGCTCTCATGGACCACTCCTCCTTCCCGCGAGTGGGACGAAGAATGAGCTCTGCACCGAGTTTCAGTATCGCTCTGTGGAACAGGGCAGCTGCAGGGTTTCAGGTTGACAGCAGATGCCAGCAAAGAGCCGCTCTGAAGCCAGCCGGGGCCCGTCGTGGGCAAGGAAGGGGTGGTCAGAGCCCCCCACCTCAACCCTGAGCGCTGGAGCACCTTCTGCCTACACGCACTCACCCGTCTGGGTGCTGCCGGCTGGGGGACAAACCCCTCCCGGGAGGCGGAGGAGCGCAGTTGGTGCTTTGCAGCTAGCTGAGACCCCTCAGCTCAGCTCACAAATTGCAGCATCTGCCCCTGACCCTTCCCTGCCAGCTCCGGAGGAGCAAATGAGACCACGGCTGCTGCAAAACTGTGGGCACTGATGAGAGAAACAGGGGACGTGGCTCATCGCTTCATGCCCCAGAGCCCCAACCAGCACCTGCCAGGTACCGGGGGGTCACCCTTCCCCTGGGCTGGCCACTGCCTGCTCAGCCAGCGGGTCATCAGAGAGACACAGAGTGGTTTGAGTTGGAAGGAACCTTCAAAAATCCCCCAGCCCAACCCCCATGCCATAAGCAGGGATATCTTCCATTAGATCAGGTTGCTCAAAGCTCTGTCCAACCTGGCCTTGATGTCCCCAAAACAGGGCATCCACAGCTTCTCTGTACAACCTGGCTCTGCACCTCACCCCTCGTGGTGAAAAAACTCCTCACCTGGGCTAAGAGGGCACTGGAGAGAGATTCTCACCTCTTCTCGCTGCCCAGCTAGTCTGGGCTCTGGGCTAGAGCCAAAACCCCATTTTTGGGGGGGTGATGTCCAGGGTCCCCTCACTCCCTTCCTTACAAAATTCCACCCTCCCCTTCCTTACCAAAATCCTTTCATAAGGACCTGGGAGGTACGTCGCGCTCCCTCCCCACTTGTCAGGATCTCTTGCTCCACAACAAGAGCTATTTTTACCCCTTAGCCGCACACACACTCCCCCAGCTCAGCCTCCTGCCCTCCCCGTGCCCAGCACCACTCCCAGTCCCGACTGGGACCCCACTGCAGCTGGGGACAGGCTCTGCCTGCGTCCCTCAGCATCCCACAAATTGAGAGGGGGATGCAAGAGGGCACCTCCCTTTGTCTGAGGGCACCATTTCTGTGGGCCCCAACCCCTGACTCATGCAAAGCTCTTTTTTTCAGCCTGACAAGTGGCTGGAGCTTGTTTTATAGGAGGATGTGTACATACATACATGTCTCCTGCTATTTCCACCTTCCCGATATTGTTATCTGTTCTGTGGCCCACGTTCCTCATGCAAGCTCAGGGCTCCCTGGGTGCTGGGAGCTTTGTCAGGTCTTACTGATGGTCAGAGAATGGTGTTGGACCTGGAAAAAGCTCCAGCTCCTTGGGTTTGGTGGCCAGGAAGGGTCTGTGAGCACCCCTCATCCTTCCCCAAGCTGCTGGACCCTCAGTGCCTTGAAGGCACCCACCACAGCCCCAAACCCCAGGGCTGCTGCTGGCTGCAGGACATACACTCCCTGTCTCAGTGCTGCTTTTAAGGGCTCCTAAACCAGGCATTGAGGCAGCAGCTTGAACCCACACGGCTCAGGGAAGGCTGAGCCGGGGGATCCACCTGCATTCCAGGGTGGATGCTGCAGGCATGAGTCCTGAGGACACTAAGCAGGGACTGGAGGGGCTGCAGCAAAGAGATGGGGGGAATCACACCTGCTGCGAGCTCCCCATCCAGTACCTCCAAAGGAGCCCCCCAGCATGAGAGAGGACCTGGGGAAGGCAGCTGTGGCACCCTGGGGAAGGACACCCTGAACTTCATCCATTGCTTCGAGCTGGCCCCTGCTCACCTCTGATACAGCTCTCAGCTCCTTTCCAAAGAGAGGTTTTAATTTACCCGCTTGGCTGGCGAAATCCTATCCCAAGCAATTCCCCAGCCGTTCCTCCGAATCACAGTAATTACCTCATTACTTTGATATTAATAGAATTCGTATGGCCTGGAGAAGATAATTGAAATTAGCCTCACGCTGCTGGTGAGGAGGGGGGCAGAGGGGGCAGTAGGGACCTGAGCTGGGTGAGCAGTGCTGGGGGGCAAGCTCTGACCCCTGCCCAGATCCTGGCACCCGCTGAGCACCACCCACAGTGGCTCCTGGGGCCAGCAGCACCCATGGGGCTGCAGTTCTGCCAGTCCCAGCCCCAGGGATGAATAATTGCCTGGAGTTTGCCTGATGGTACCAGAAATGAGGAGGCAGGAGGGACATCCATCCTGCTCCCCATCAGGCTCCTGAGGAGGATGCTCAGCTACACCTGTCCCAGCTCTCTCGAGCCGCTCACTCTCTCATTGTCCCCTGCCTTGTCACCTGCTCAGGGCCAGGGCATCCAGCGACCTCCATCACCACCTCCTGCCACAGGGCTGTTTACTTCACTTTGGGAGGAAAAAAAAAATTTAAAAAAGATTCATTATCCGGCAGAGCAACAAAGGCAGAGCAGTGCTGAATAGCTCTCACAGGCGATGCCGCAGTCGCCGCTGACCAGCGGGGCCACGATGGAGCTGTCCTGCTGCCCCTCCAGCCCCGGG
>NW_009703117.1:0-17203 GCF_000703405.1 Apaloderma vittatum | reverse complement strand
CCCCGGCTTATAACGGCATTAACCTCCCGCATTGCGCCCTGCCCCGCTGCCACATCCACCCCCGTCAACTGTCACCAAGAACCCAGTGTCCCCATGGGGTGGGGACAGCCCTGCATCTTGGGTTTATCCACGGCTCACCCACCGCTCGGCCGGCGCGGGCGTCCCTGCCTGTGCCACTAACAACACCCGTGTGAGGAGCGGGGCTGGCAATCTCCTCTCTTCTCCCCTCCTAACACCACGGAGGAAGCATCCCTTGCAAACATTGCGTGTGAAAGCTGTGTGTAAGCGCTGTGTGTCACTGCTACAGGGTGTAAACGCTGCGTGCAAGTGTGCGCAGCGCAAACGCAGCCACTCCCGCGGTGAGGTGAGTCCAGCTTTGGCTCCCACCGTGTGAGGAGCGGGGCTGGCAATCTCCTCTCTTCTCCCCTCCTAACACCACGGAGGAAGCATCCCTTGCAAACATTGCGTGTGAAAGCTGTGTGTAAGCGCTGTGTGTCACTGCTACAGGGTGTAAACGCTGCGTGCAAGTGTGCGCAGCGCAAACGCAGCCACTCCCGCGGTGAGGTGAGTCCAGCTTTGGCTCCCACTGTTGTAATCAAACTTAGGTTTTAAGGAGCTAATTGCTTAATGAATAGCCAATCACCATTTTAATTAAATTAGTTTATATTAGGATAAGGAATACAGAGCTCTACTTATGTGTGTAGGCCTTGGCTAAATCTAGAGCTGGTGCAAGTTGCAAAACTGGCAGGGGATGTTTTGTACTTGTTAAACAAGGTCTCGCTGCACCTGTGCTTCGGTCTCACCGCACCTGAGCTTCAGTCCCACCGCACCTGTCCTTTAATAACAATACCAGCATATTTCATTTAGACAGATCAATACCTGTGTTTCACGTGGGCATGCCTCCCTGTCTCTCTACCCCCCCTAATTTTGTGTTTCGTGATCAAATATGGTCTCACCCCAGTGGCCAACGATTGTATGGAAATAGGATATAGGCATATTAATGAGGGATGAACCAATCGTTATAAAGGTCAAAATTAATAGCGGGCATTGTATGCATGTTTATGTTAAAATATGTTAAAGGCTACGACTTTGCAAAGAAGATGTATAAATGGATTGAATCTTTGTGAGGTATTCGAAGCACTGGGTGACTTCCCAGCGCTGCAATAAAGAAGTGCCTGCTTATCTACGTGTAGATAAGTTCTGTCGTTTTTGCGACCTTCCCTTTGAAAATCACAACACCGTGGTACTGGGGGTCCGGACCAGGACCCCCCAGCGCGGGGGCTCCACCCTGACCCCACTGCCACCAAGCCACGTGCCTTACCCCTTGACGCTGAGCTCCCCCAGGGTGCCCAGCAGGCAGAGGACCACGAGTGGTGGGATGGAAGGAGCAGGATCAGACCCCAGAGCCTCTTGGAAAAGGAGTCGAGATGGAGGCTGGTGTCCCTCAGCTGGCAGAAGCCCCACAGGCTCAGCAGGGTCCCCAGGACAGGGACGAGGAGAGGCGAGACCCCGCAATCGCCTCCTTCGCCAGACATCCATCCCCGAGGAGGCCTTATTTGCCGCTAATGCTTCGCAGCAGCCTCCCCAAAGCTTGCGGGCTTGGCAAGATGCTCCGAGACTGCATTTGCTCCAAATGGATTGTATCAGGGGGAGAACAAAGCACTGGAGAGTTTTCAAAGCAAAGTTGCAATCGCAGCCCACAGGAGAGGCAACCGGTCCCCTCCTGTGGCACCTCGCTGGGGGATCAGGGGAGTCTGGGCTCAGCCCCAAAACCCACCAGGCTGGTAGCCCTTGGCTCTCCCCTCCCTGCCCCGGTTCTGCTGTCCCACGGTGGGGGTCAGGCAGGAGCCATTCAATGGGTGCTGGCCAGAAGACAACAGCTCCATTTGCACCAAAAAACATCCTGCTGCAAAACCTGGCCTCGCTCCAGCTGTGAAAGAAAAAAAAATGAGGTTCAGTTGTTGTGTTTTCTGGGGTTTTTTCCTGCTCTAAAGTTTCTTGGAAAGCTGATGTAGTCCAAGCTCTGAAGCAAACGCTGACCTTGGCATCATGCCATGGGGCTGAGGGTGTTGCTTGGGTGCTTGCCCACTTCTCTCCCCATCCCTGGTGCCGGCAGTTCCAGGCAGTAGTCCCCAGGACAGAGCAGCTAGCAGAGCTGAGTTTTTTTCCTCCAACACTCTCAAGGACTTGGGGAAAGAAGGGGAAATGCTCCGTCCTCCACTGATCTTAGCAGAAATTGCAACTGCACTATCAGGAGGGGTGCTAACAGGGAGGTTTGCCCTGCCCAGCCTGGGCTCCAAGCCCTGGGAGCATCGGCAGAGATGGCCACAGGACTCACGCAGAGCACAATGGCCACATGTTGCAGGAAGGAACATCTGCACCATGCTCCTGATGAGGTGTCCCCTCACCACGAAGCGATGGCACACAGGGAACCACGCTTGTCAGGGAGGACTGCAGGAAAAGAAGGAACCATGTAGGCAGAGGAAGGAGTAAGATCAGAAAGTCATGTTGGCTTGGTTTTCCCTCTGATATGCAGAGAAGATGGTGTCAGCAGTGAGTCAGCTCCAGGAGGTATGTGAAATCATAAGTGAAGAATGCTGAAAAAACAGCAAAAGCCCACCAAAAAAAAAAAAAAGAAATTGGGGAAAAAACCCAACAAACCTCAAACAAAAGCAATAGTGATGGTGCAGATCCTGGAGCCTCAGCTCTGGGCAGAGCCATGAAAGAGGAAAGTTTTAGCAACTGGGCGCTCTTCAGGGAGCAATGGGATAACTGCAAAATTGCATCAGGGCTGGGGAAAGAGGAAAACAAACCCAAGGGCAGCAGCTTTCTGCTGGGGGACGGTCAAAGGGCACCACATCTGGGACAGCATCATCTGGTGGGCTGGAAGGACCCACGTGAGATTCCGGAGACTCTCCCAATGCATTCCCAACCCACGAGAAATGTCGTGGCTGCGAGGGCTCCTTTGAACAAGTGTCATCGAGAAGCTGGGGAAACAATAGAGCTGCACCACGCCAGGCTCTGCAGAATTCCTGACTCACGGCACTATCGCATCTTGAACAACGAACTCGTTTGTGCCAGACTAGCAAGAGGGAGAGGAGCAGGAGCTGCTTCATGGAGGCTCAGACGTCCCCGTGGCCACAGCAAGAGAGATGCAGGGCAAGCGAGCAGCCTCCTGCAGAAGGAGTGAGGTCGTTCATGGAGAGCCAGAGGGGAGGAGACATGGGAAAATTGAGGAAAATGTTGTGAATTCAGAAATTTAAAGGAAAAGGTGTAACCAGCAGGCAAAGGGAGGTCTGCATGCCCTGTGGAGAGAGTCTGGGAGGGGAAGAGCTTTGCTGGGGGCTGCAGGCAGCAAGAGGGGGACAGTGCTGGATGGTGGTGGGATGAGGAGAGGAGGAGGGTCCTGCCCATCATCTCTGGGGACTGTACCCAACCCCAGCCCTCCAGCCTTCCTGGAAAGCTCCAGACACCCAGCCAAGCCGGGGAACAGGAACTCCAAGGATGAGGTGTTGCACCGACAAGGTGTTGCACCTACCTGAGGGGGTTTAGATTGGATATTAGGAAAAATTTCTTAACCAAAAGGATTGTCAAGCATTGGAACAGGCTGTCCAGGGCAGTAGTGGAGTCACCACCCTTGGAGATATTTAAAAGACGTGTAGATGTGGTGCTCAGGGATATGGTTTAGTGGTGGATCCAGGAATGCTGGGTTAACAGTTGGACTCAGTGATCTCAAAAGCCTTTTCCAACCTGCACAATTCCATGATTCTATGATCTTGCACACCAGAGACAGCCAGAGAGGAAGGGGAAAGCCAGATAAAAACTCAGCAGTGACATAAGCCCAGCCAGTGTGGCCCACAGTCATCAAGAAGGGCTTAAGGCTGCTGCCCCGACATTGCAGCACCGCCACGATGAGCTATGGTGGATGACATCAGGTCACACATGAAACCCAGCTCAGGACGTAAACTCAGTGGTGGGGACAGAAGCCACCACGCCCTGCAGTGCGTGAGCTGGGCACCAAACCATGGCTGCAAAGGCTCAGTAAGAGAACGAGGGCTCAGTGCTGGAAGTCGAACAAACGTGAAATTTCAACAGAGAATGATCTTTTGATATTATACTGAGCAATAAATCAAACAATCCACTCAGGTCAGGGCACCCTGTGAAGCGCGTCCATTGGTTAAGGCAAAAATGTTGGCAGCAAAGAGTAACTGCATGAAAGGGGTTCCCAGCCCGTGCCAAGGAACCAGCGTAGGTGCCATGAACTGCACTTTTCATGGGTGTAGGCATCTGCAACAGCGACTATCGCACACCAGCAACAGTCCACTGTTGAAGAGATGCTCCTCCAGGCAGCTCACCTATTCCCAGTGCTTCCCTCCAGATGTGGCTGCTGGTCATGCTCCAGAGTGAGCAAAGCCCCAGCAGGGCTGGGCTAGGCTGTAGCTTTGTGCTGGATCCCTGCTGGGCTCCCCAGGGCTGGGACCTGCCTCCAAATTCGCTAAAAGCAATGTGGGAAATGCCCATGGGACCACAGGACAGGAAGGCAGGGGAGATCCTCCTCCGGTGGCTGGAGCCCCAGTGTCACCATCTGCGCGGCTGCAGATTCCCCCCCCTCCCCGCCAAAGTCCTGGCCCCACGGAGCTCTTTGCTCTTGCCGAGGAGGATGAACAAAGAGGTTTTACATAATCCTATGTGATCTGCATAATGCACTGGCCCTGAAACGTGCTGCTCTCTCCCGCCACGTCACACAGAGCTCCTGGATGCTCCTCTCTCCTCAGCCTGTTTCCTACTTCCCTGGCCATGTGCTGCAGCCAGGAGCAAAACCACACACTGAGCCCCAATCGCAGCCCTCCAGGCATGGGTACCCGCAGCCCAGGGCTTTTGGGGATGCTGCTGGAGGTACCTGTAGCCTGAGAGGCAGTTTTTACTCTGGCACGTAAACACCACACGGTCAACCAAATGTGAAAGCACGGCAAGATATTTTCACAGGGACTCTTTGAGGGTGCCACTTTGCTGGTGGCTCATCCTGAAAGATCTCCTTCTCCACCCTCCCCAATGCCTCTATCCTCTCCCTGGGGAAGAAAACTCCTGGTGAAGTTTGGGTGCTGAGCTTCAGCTGAGGATGAGCATTTCAGAACAACAAAATCTGGCCCCTTCGAGCCGAGAAAAGAAATCTTCCCTTGGCGATTGCTGATTTTGCTTTAAAACACAAAAGCAAAGCAAAAAATAAAGCCCACTGTTTCCTGTAGCCAGCTGCTGTGAATGCAGAAGATGCAATGCCCCATTGTTATAACCTGATATGTTTGCAGGGCTGGAAAGTGGCTACATCCAACACCTGCACCAGTGCTAGACACAACCCTTGGCCTTACTGCTGGCTACGACAGATACCCAACGCAGCCGGCTGCAACGGTGCCACGTGGAAGCTACCCAGCAGAAAAGTGGCTCTTTCTCCATAAATCACCCCAAAGAGAGGGTCCACCCGATGGCAGCAGCACAGACCTGGTCGGGCAGCACCTGGGGATGCACCCAGGCACCCACTCAACACAGGACTAGCACGAATAGTCGGCAGCAACTCAGCATCTGCGATAGTCTCCAATAATACCACCCAGGGGTTCCAAAATGTTGGGGAAAAAATAAATATAACTCAAAAGAGACTAAGAGATCGAAGGGAAATGGCCATTAGCAACCCTCCATCTGCAGTAAAAAAGCCAGCCATGTCCGGCACTCCGGATCTAATGGGTTTTTAATATTCTCGTGGCACGCACTGTGGTATATATGGTAAGAGACACTTGGAGGTCTTGCACGAGCACCATTACTCGGGGGGCTGCTCGTGGAGTTCAGGCTCTTCCTTTCCCTGCCAGCTGCCTTGTAGATGTAGATGTTTCAATTATTCTGTCGAGCTGCATATTCCAAATTAAGGCCAGAGAAGTGCCTCTGTCTTATATAGAAAGAAAGAAAAAAAAAGTATATCCCTAAAAGGAAAAGAAATGAACTCAGAAATTAATAAGGCTGATTGACAATGCTGCTTTGGAAACTCTGGTACCATATGGCATCCTTGAATGGCTGCAGTGCTGTTAGGATGGAGCTGACCAGCTGGAGAGTTACTGTGGGTTGTTTGTAATTGTAATAATGGATATCAGATGGCTGGTGTGGAGCAGTTTATAAATGAGAACAGACAATGAGCCGCACTGTTTGTCAGGAAATCATTGCTGATATGGGCTTTGCGCTCCCCACCACTCCCCATTTGAGCTGGCTGCTCCCAGGGCACCCTGTGCTGCTGGTTGGTCCAGCTCCAGCCGGGAAAAGGACAATCTCGGGGCAGGTACCACATCGGCGACAGAGGCAGGTGGTCCGGCCATGAACAAAACTGCCAAAAAAGCTGCCTCATCCTCCAGGCACTTTGGGCAGAGCCCCTGATGACTCTTGGAGATGCCAACGAGGCTGATGTCCTCGTGCACCAACCGTGATGGGCAGCCGGGTGATTCTAAGGAGGCCGAAGCGAACGGGGCTGTCCAGGCTCCCGGGGCTGATGGGGGCTCAGATGCTGACACTTCCAGATTGGTTTTTGCGCTGAGCAGCCAGAAAAATCATGACATTTCAGAATTTGCCATTTAATGGATTTTTTTTTCTGTAAAGTCAGTAACAGTGAAATTCATTTTTTCGATTTCTACTATCTCCAGCTCTGTGGCTTAACACATAAAACGAAGACCGAGTTTGGAACAAAAATGTCACATCCTTGTTCCCTCATCTTTGCCAAAATGGAGCTCCATCCAAATCACTACAGGGCATCGTCCAGCTGAAACGTCCCCTCTGCTCTAGCAGAAGCCACGCTGTGCCACACTGCCTGGCAACCGAGGGCATTGAGCCCCAGCCCGGGGAGACTGGGGCAGGAGATGGCTGGGAGACAAGGCTGCATTCAAGGCTTAGATGTTATGCCTATGTTTTAATGCCCTAGAATTCCTGGATTATTTTTTTCCCCAAAACATATTAGAATTGGGTTAAGCACCCTCCCACCAACGTCCAGAGCCCCTTGGCTGGGGAGACCAGGCAGAGCCAGGGCATGTGGCAGGGAAGGAGAAGCACACCCACACGCGCAGAACCCAAACGCAGCTGGTCATTCCGGCAGGTCTTTATTTTGGGCTTGAAAGCCCAAAATAAGGTGGGGGGAGTCCTGGCACTGCTGTGGGTTCTCCCAGCTCGGCTTCAGGCCGATGGCACCTCCGGTGTTGGGACCGGGGAGCAGCGGGTTCTCCAGGACTGTGGTGGTGCAGATCCTCCCCTTTTGGCTGTTCTGCAATGCTGACACCAACAATTGTTGGGTTGTTTGTTGTTTTTTTTTTTCATTTAATTACAAAATGCAGGTGGCTGGGACAACTTTGTACTTTCTGATCTTGCCTACTGAGGCAGCAAGTCGAAACAATTCGACACCTGTTTGTCCTGGGGAGGAGTACAGTGAAGTGGAATAATTAGGCACCCCTAAACCACACCTGCAACCTGAATACCTGGGAAAGGCGCCGAGAAACGAGATCACATCCCATGTCGAAGAGTGCCAAGATTGCCTGGCAAGAATAA
Organism: Apaloderma vittatum; assembly: GCF_000703405.1. Lineage (NCBI taxonomy): Eukaryota > Metazoa > Chordata > Aves > Trogoniformes > Trogonidae > Apaloderma > Apaloderma vittatum. Next base: position 9,634 of record NW_009703117.1, on the reverse strand, counting down.
TGGTCTCATTGACCAAAGTCAGTCATCTTGAGACCCTATAAATAGCGATCCAAGGGAGGCTCCTTGGAGCTCTCCGGGATTGCAGCGGGCTGTGTCTTGGCATCTCCCCCTGAGCTGGGATGTCTCTCTGGGCAGGCTCTGTCCATCGGCTGGTAAAGCTGGCAAAAGGGAGGACTGTCTCCTTGTAATAAGCCGTCAAAGGGAGACGTGAGTAATTCACTTTAGGATTTTGCAAAATCCTAAAGATCGTTTGGCCCCAAAATTTACTACCATCTGCAGAAAGGGGAAGCATCTTAATCATAGATTAACCTCTATATCTGTGTATATATATGTGTGTGTGTGTGCATGTGATTTGCTTTTCTTTGCTTAGAGAGCTTTGCCAAATCCTACCTAAATCATTGCATTGATTATAAATGGTTATTGATTATTAATTGATTAAGCATTGCTATAAAGCCACTGACCTCATAATTTACTGTAATAGTGTTAATGCACTTCGAGTTGATGCTAACTCAAAGTTATAGGAGATCCACGTTGTCATGTTAAAGCACTGCTGCTCTGGATCCAAAGCACAACCATAAGTCAGAAACCATTGACCAAGTCTAGGACTAAGGATAGACCTAGTCTCATTCTCTGAAGGAGCTCTGAAGGAGCTCTGAAAGAGCTCTGAAGGGCAAGCGGGTCCATTCTGAACCTCAAGACTCAACGGGAGGGCCTCCTGTAGCTCTTTCACTCTCGATCTCCTCAATATTCTCTAGTTATCAAAGGCTGACCAGGTCTAAGGTCCCTAGGCTCATCTCCAAGAAGGAGTTTAGAGAGCAAGGGGGTCTAACCTGAAACCTTGTGACTCAACAGGAGGGCCTCCTTTAACCCTCTTATTCACAGTTCCTGTGTAACATCACCCTAGTCCAACCCCAAGTCAATTTTCCTCTATGTGTATTCCCAGACAATCATCAAAGCTGATTTTCCCTCTCACAATCATTCCGAACCAATCCCAAAGCAATTTGCTTTGTATATTTCTCCCACTTTGCAAGAAATGGAGTGAGTTTTGCCATCAAATTCAACCTTGCTAAATCTCTGCTAAACTTGGCTAAATTCGATCAGCTTAATCAAGTTTCGTCACATCAACATTCTAGCTCAGTAAAACGTCTCACTGCTCCCCTATTCTGCGTGAGGTGCATTCCGCTCACTCCACATCCTAAATCAAGATTCCCCAACAAGTGGTTTAAATGATTTAAAAGGGAATGACTCCTCCACAGCAGGGACAGCTTTCTAGGAAAGCAATCTCCGCAGGAAGGTGGCCAGGACTGGGACCGGGGCCACGGCACGTGCCAAGCTCCCAGCAGAGCATCCATGAGGCAACGTGCCCCCCTGCAGAGCATCTCCACAGCCTTAGAACACTCCTACCTCCCCAGCTCGCTGCACAGAGCAACTGTGGCCAAGGCAGGGGTATCTGGGACACTCTCACCCACCCAATGCACCGGTGATCCCATCAGCTGCGTCCAGGGTGCACAGGGAAGGGTGGACAGAGGTGCTGGTGGTGCAAGGGCATGGCCTGGGGGAATTGAAGCCAACTTGGCACCCCCAGCAAAACCCCTCCCTCTGCTCCGTCACTTCCACTTTATATTAGTCTTTTATATTACAGGAATATTTCCTAAAAACCCCAGGGCATGCAAACCCTCAGACAAAACCCTTTGTCAAGGTGGAAACAGGCAGGGCAAAATGATTAAAGCCCATGATCTAAATCAGCCAGCAGGAAAACTTGCTTTAAACCACCACCCTTAACTGAGCTCTGTGGTTATTTCCCTGAAGAAAGACCAACTCCTGCTTCCAGCTCTGAAAACACGTCTGTTTCTACCAGGGCATGGCTCTTCCTCAAACATCCTTTTTTTTTTTTTTTTCCCAGTTCCGAGATTATTTGATTATTTGGACCCTGGGTTTCTAGGCTTTTCTATGAAATGCAAGCAACCCATTCATTTTAATAGCAGAGATCCAGGGCTTGTCTTATTTATATCAACCACTATTTAGGAAAAATTGACATTCAGTGCACCAAAATATCATAACCAAGTGGTTTCAATTAGTAAGGGGATGCTGAGATCTAGTGCAGACATGAGACACGAGCGCATTTTGGAAAACCTCTCTGGAGCTGGACCTGGCCCAGGAAGCGAGAGAGCTGACAGCATCCCCCAGACCCGACCGTCGTGTCCCCATCCCTGCATCCTCGCAGACCTCCAGGCGACCTGATCGCATCCTCTCAGCTTTAGCCTGAAGTTGTGACTTGATAGGAAAAATCCCCTGCTTTCTTCAGCTCAACTTTGGCTGACCTCATCGGCAAACTGAGCTAATTGAGGGAAGTAAAGTGGGAAAATAGCCCAACGGCCCTTCCTGACAAGGTGACGGCTGTCAAAGTTTGTTCATCACATCACCCAGATCCTGTCCCCTGCAATGAGCTGCTGGGTCCCTGTTCAACTTTGGCATCACAGATACATTGCTTACCGCTCACTATCACATTTTAAACCAAGTCCTGCAAGTCCTGACATACATTGTCAGCAGTTTAAATGCAAAGAGGTTTAGATTTCAACAGAAAGAGGCACTCGGCATGAATCCTTATGCAAATACACTACTTTTCCAACACAGGCACTCTGGGAGCACTGAGCACCCCACGCTGGGCGCAGCCATTCACTGGTGGCCGAACATCCTATAGCTTGTGTGGTTTGGTCCGCTTAGCTTGGCTTGACATCACTTTGCGGGTATCATCTGTTTCATCAGTCCCCATCACCCACTGAGGAGCCCCACTCGCAGCCGTGCCAGTATTGTTATTGGTTTTAATTTTACAGGGGTAATAGAGCCTACCCACATCCTCCCAGCCCCGGCTCACCTCAGCTCCCACCCACACGCTGCCAGCGTTAATGGGTTTACTTTGCCGTGCCTGGCAGGTAACGGCCTCCAAAAGTGGGTTTCACTTTGTCATTCCAAGCCGGCAGCTGTGCGGCGGGCCAGGAGCAGGTGGCAGCCCTGTGTCCCCTCACACAGGACATGATGCTCGAGGAATCGGTGCATCCTGGAGGGACGCATTCGGGATGCCCAGCACCGCTCCGAGCCCTGGCGCACCCCTGGTGTCACCAGCTCCCCATGTTCCTACTCTCCCCTTCCAAGGAAGGTTGAAAAACTCACTGAGAATCTCTTTGGGGGAAGGTGAGCCCCGTGTGGCTGCACCAGCCCAAATTCCTAGGTGAGCTGCCAGGTAGGATGAGTGTGCCCACAGTTGGACCCGGAATGTGGGAGGGGATGAGCACCACAGCCGACCCCGGCTGGGAGGAAGAGGAAGAAAGCGCAGCACCAGGGATGAGGCAGAGGAGGTCTGTTAGGAGCAGAGAGATGAAATGAAGTGAAAAAGTGGGTGATGGCAGAACTGGCAAGCTGCAAGATGCACCTAAATTTCCTTCTGCTTCAGACACCTGCAAGAAATATCCTATAAAACTGAAATTGGGCTGCCTGCCTCTGGTCATCTCCTATTCACTGAGATCCCAAACATCTTCAGGGTGGCAGCTGATTTTTGCTTTGTATCTGTGCTGGGCACACATGTCCCATCGCTGGAAAATTAATAAAAAATATAAAACCAGCATAGTAAACCCCAGAAAACTACTGGGTGCTCACATGAGGATGGGGGTGGCCGCAAGATCTCTTCATGGAGGAGCAAGAGAAGACAGGAGCACTCCAGGGGTGCGCAGCGAGCCCCCGTCCCCAAGCCTGGCTGTGCTCTGAGGTGGGTTCTGTTGTGATGGGCAAAATGATCACCCCTTCAAGAAATGATGAGATTTATCCCCCAGGTGCAGGTCTGCCTGGAAACAGAGTGGAGTGCCCAGGCTGGAGGCGATGGTGCCACTGAAGTGGCATTTGCCACCACAGGACAGCCCTTCTGCCTCCCCAGAGCCCCTCTGGACACGCGTCTGCTCCGAGCATCCCCAAACCCTTCGTCCTCCAGCCCATCTGCTGCTTGAATCCCTGCTCCCCAGCTGCGACGTCGAGGCAGCTCCCACTCCTCATTAGAGGTCACAGCCCCTGAGCAAAGATTAATCTGGCACTTGTGCGAATTTATCTGCTTGAAAAGAGAGGGACCGACTCTGACCTCACAGTCTGGAGACTGGTGGGGAGTTTACTGTCCCTTGAGCTGTCAAGCCAATTCCCTGCAGTACCAAGCTGTTGTTCTTGGCATCTGCTAGGCAGAAAGACGACGAAACACCCCAAATATCTGTTTGCTTTAAAAGGTAAATATTAATTTCAGGGTGCTGTTTACATAACCAGACTCTTCGAGCTTGAACTCATTGCCTTTTGCTAGTTGTCACACGGTATTAGTGTGTATTTAACATTTATTTAACTCTACTTGGTCCTGCTTGTGCCAGATGGTAGGCAGCCTGTGTGGCTAGGCATGAGCTGAGCTGAGTGCTGCTTTGAAGTGAGAAAAGGGGGTGGTCTGAGACTGAAAAGGTAAAAGTTTGAGCAGTTTTGCGGCTGCAGGTCCTCAAATAGCATGGATGCACACCACGGCTCTGGCGTCCCTGAGGCTGGGTGGTGTCCCTGCCTCCAAAGCATGGCAGAAGCCAAGAGCAAGCCAGCCTGGGAAGCATCATCCTCTGACAAGGCTGGGCTTTCCCCTGCTCTTGCTGTACATCGGTGCCAAGACAGGATCAGACAACTTGCCTTTGATTCGTTGGCTTTGCATCACCTTGGCCTGATCCTGCCTGGCACTGAGCTCTCGCCACACGCGGGGAGCAGGTCTGTGGACCCTGGCAGAGAGCCACCCTGCGGAGGCCGGCACAGTTTGCATGCACTGGGTGGGAAACCCAGAGCTGAAAACCCCGAGCTGCAGAAGTGTGGGGGTGCCCGGCCAGCCAGTGACTTGGAGGAGCAGATGACACAGGAGAGGACCTGCTCGCTGCCTCCTGAGTTCGTAAGTGGTGAGTTTCTTCACCTTGGTGAAGAGCTGAGAGATCTTGCAAAGCGATGTACATCCCTGACACACAGCCCCGACTACTGAATGCTCAAGATTCTTTTCTATCCCTCCAGTCATTCACTCTCCTAGTACAGAGCATTTTGTGGGTAACACAGCACTGCCAGTGTCACTGCTTTTTCAAAGAGTAAAGAAATACAGGCAGATGGCCTTTGGAAAACAAATATGTTGTTCAAGGCAGTATCATCATCTTCATGGCTGCAGCAAGCTCCCATCAGCTTGAACATACAGATGAGGAAAATCTGAGATGGTTTCAGGGACAGGATTACAGCTTTTAAGAAGGGCTCGTTCAAAGATTCATATTTGAAGACCAGCCTGATAAATAACACCCCCAGATTTTATCACAGAACTATTGCCTGTTTGGGTTCAATAGCTGCTGTGTGCTTGGCCTCCCACCCCTCCTCTCCTCCAGTGGTTCTTGCTCGATGCGATCCCATCCTCCTCCCACCAGGCAGGTCTGCTCTGCTGGCAACGCTGACCTGCCCTCATGCACTCGCGCTGTGCCAGGAGAAACACTGACCGGACACCAGGACTGACCTTGGGAAACTCCACCAAGCTCCAGGCCTCCCCTTCTGGCACCCTCTGCCCCGCTCTCCTTGCACTCAGTTCTCACCCACGTTAATGATGCCTGTGCTAAACTTTCCATTTTGCCTTGTTTTGAAACTAGTTCCCAGTGAAGGAAGCTGGCAGGTTACTCTTCCATGACCTGCCCCATGAGATAAACCCTTTATCTCATTTCCCACTCATTTTTATGACAGTAATTACTCTTTCTTCAGCATTTTTAGAGCTACACAAACCTGTGAGGTGAGATATTTCCAAATAATCCTCTTTCTTGCTCTTATGTTTGCTGTTCTTTGATCGGATCTGTTAATTGTTGCTACCAGATTTGCCTCCTCTGTGGAGGAAATGGGAGGACAGAGCTGGTGTGGGACCTGGGAGGGGACAGCAAAGGAGTGAGGAAGAGGCAGGACAAGGCTGAAGGAGCTGAGCTGTGGGGAGCAAGAACGGGCATACAGCTTCACTCAAGGGAACTCGTTCCAGCCCAAGGCCATGGTCATCAGCTGAGACCTCCCCCAAGCTGAGAGCCCTCCAGCTCAGCATCCCTCTCCCTCCTTTTAATGCAGATTCACAGAGAGGAAAACAACCTTCAGCTGTTCTCAGCTACCTGGCCAGCTGCAGGGACAGAATCTGGGAGAGACACTCAAGCACCTCAGACCTGCTGGTGAGCCACCTCACTCCAGAAGGGTGCTTTACGTCAGTGCTCAGCTGAGGATGTGGCAGGCCAGCAAACAGGACTGAAAAAAACACCTTCAGAGCACAGCTTGCTCAGCGTGGCACGAGCTGTGGTGTGGGATGCCAGCAAGTAAAAAGAGCAGATGCCAAGTACCTGCTCACACGGCAAGCACCATTCTGCCGTGGAGCAAACAGAGATGTACACCATGGAAAAACACAGTCCATGACTTGACTGTTTGCAATTAAATGTGTTAAAGAAGATGGGAGAATTTCTTGACCTGTGGAGTGCATGTATGAATATTTTTAGGGGTTTTGTGGTCACAGATATATAATGTGTATAGTGGCTGTGTATTTATAGTCCTAAAAATGCTGTTTGCAAAACTGTGGTTGGGTGTGATAAATGTATATATATTTAGACCTACATATCTACCTCTCTCGGATGCATGTGCCTGCACACTGCACCGAGCTGGAAGTCTTTTTCTTGTCCTGGATACATTACATTTAAATGATAAAAAAGAAAAGGGTTCTTAATAAAGCCTGTGTGCCCGTAGATCTTCTTCTACAATACACAAGCCTATTTCAAGGACATACAGAAACATCAGCTAAGCGAACAGGTGTTGCTCGGTTGGAGAGAGAACATAAATCCATACTCATAAAGGCTAGGGTGGGGTTTTTCCTCTTAGAGCAAATAAACCCTGCTCTGTGTACCATTGTATGAACAGAGCAAAAATTGCAACTGACCCCTTCGTTTGATGGTTGTTGGTGTTTTCCCAACCACTGCTGCAGCTCCTGAGAGCATGAAGACGAGCTCAGCTCACTGTACGACTTAAAATCGAGGGACCTGGAGGCAGGGAAGGTGTGCTCCCCACAGGGCAGGCTAGAGCAGTGTGTGCTTCAGGGTGGTATGGTCCCCTTGCCTGCAGACCACCAGGACCTGGAGCTCATCTTCCCTAGAGGACAATGCCACAGGTCTCGCCCACAACCCTGGCACCAGCCATGTCAGAACTCCTAAGAAAGAGCATGGACACCTCTCGGTCTCTGTAGAAGACACTTGCTGAAGGAACGGCAGGATGGCCACATTTAAAACATGAGCTTGTTTCTGCAAGCAAGTTGTATATAACAACAGAACTCTCCTCAAAGCTGCTGTCCTGAGCTCCTACATCTTTCATTGGCATCAAGGTTTGCAAGATCAAGCCTGGTGTGTACCCTGTCTTGGTACTCGGCAGGTCTTACGGGTGTTATTTAGCACAATCCTCTCTGGTTTGGCATTTCCCTCTGTAGCTGTTTCGTCTTTAGAAACAAACCAGCAACGCAGACCCTGCAATGGAGCTGCTCTGTGCCCACCATGGCTTTACGTTGGGAAACACCTAAGTCACAGGAAGAAAGATGAAAATACATTAGCTCCTCCTTCAAAACCTTCCTCAGTGCATCTTGGTCCTCTGCTTTGTGGTGCCAGCCCTCCTCACCTCCTCCCTACTCTGAGCAGTGACAATTCACACCAGGGCAAGTCACTGCAAGGTCATAGTGCCCAAGAGGGACTGAACACAGAGGAGGGCAGCAAGAGTCTGATGCTGTCAGCAGCAGTACCCGTCTCCTCCTCCACGCTCAGGCACATGGAGGGCTCCAGGTGAGTGAACCTCTGGGAGATGCCAGGCTGTCTTGGGGAGCTGCTTCTACTATGCTGGTGAGGCCTCTGATGGAGCCCAGCTTGCTGCTCTCCTAGGGGCTTCACAGGCTTTGCAGACCAGCTAAATTAAAACAAAGGCCTTATCAGCGCCCCACACGACAGCCCCTTCTGCTTCACCAGTGTCACTTTGGCCACAGCGAGGCTGTAGATGACACTGAAATGCAGTGGTGGCAAACAGAAGCCAGAGCCAGCGCGGCAGGAGATAAGAGCTGCATGGGGGAATCTGGGTCTGGCAGACGGGCTGGTCCAGGGAAGCGCCGGTGCCTCGCAGGGGAAGGAAGCAAAGCCGCAAAGTTAAAATGAGGACGACGGGACCAGATGGACGCTCTTGTCATTTTAGCGCAAATTTGGATCTGCTCCATCATGGGATGTCTGGGCCCAAATGATGCCTGTTCCTGGCCAGCAAACTCAAAATGAGCCCGTGGCTCCCTGAGCATCTAGAGCTAAGCACTTCCAGGCTGCAGTGCACCACTGCTCACCCCTAGCCAGGCTTTGAGCAGGCTGCCACCAGCCCAGAACTGGGGGAGTTAAAGCCCAGTTTGTTGGAAGCATGGTCCTATTGGGAAACAGCAACCCTGACCTGTGTGCCCTTTTTTTCCCAAGAGCCAAGTAGGGCTCACAGCTCTTACTGCCCTGATTTACGTGCTGCAACTTGAGAAGATGGAGAGTGCCATAAGGCAGCCGATTTGGATCTCCTGTTCCATCCCAAGAGCTCTCCTTCACTGGTGATGAGCTCTGCCAAAGCCAAGCCAAGAGACAGCAGGGCAACAAGAACCTGACTTGCCAGCTGGTGGTGAGGACATCTACCTGAGACAGGAGACTGGGTGCTGGCCCTGCTTCAAGGTTATCATATATATTTTATTGCCGGGAACAGAAACTCTGGCTATTTAGAGACATGTGATCTTCCTCCTAAAGCTACTTTCGGGAAATCCATGACCCAGCTGGCCTGTCTGCAGTTTTCCTAGAGAACAACTATCACCTCAAATCCCCTCCAGCACGGGAGCAAGGTTGTACTTAGTTTTCAGATGCCTTTTGCCCTGAAATGACGTTGTAGAGCGGTTGGTGCTGGTCTCTTCTCATGGGTAATTAGTGATAGAACAAGAGGGAATGGCTTCAAACTGCAACAGGGGAGGTTTAGACTGGACATTATGGAAAAATTTTTCACAGAAAGAGTGGTCAGACATTGGGATAGGCTGCCTGGGGAGGTGGTTGAGTCCCCATCCCTGGAGGTGTTTAAAAATCATTTAGATGGGGTGCTGGGGGAGATGGTTTAGAGGTGAGTTTTGCAGAGTAGGGTTAACGGTTGGACTCGATGATCCCAACCTGAACGATTCCATGATTCTATGACTTCAGAGAGTCAGCCTCGGCAAACCCTGGAGCAGGCCTCTCGGTGAAGCTCTCACGATCAAAAACTCCACCATTTCTGGGCTTTGAGGTACGTACCAGAGCTAAATGACACTCACGCTTTGGATTTTTGGAGTTAAAACACTCAGGCCTCCAGCTGCGAGGCTGGTATTGCTGGTATTTGACTTAACCTCTGAGGTGTTTTTTTCCTGTGTTAATCTAAACATGTTTTCCTGTGGCCAGACTCCCAGGGTCATTCGTGGAAAAGCAGCAGCCCTTTCAACAGATAAAAAAAAGATGGAAAAAACAAACTCTTGAGGCATGGGGCTGGAAAGTTTTACTTACAATACCTGAGGCCGCTG
>NW_009703116.1:13871-19722 GCF_000703405.1 Apaloderma vittatum | reverse complement strand
ATTATTTTATTTTAAATTTTTTATCAATGCAGTGCTAATTACACCTCTCCATCTGCTCACAATTCTGTTCTCTTTTTTCTAGACACTAGCTCTGCACCGCAGTAACTTTAGGGCTATTTCACTTGAACAAGGGTTGATCGTCTGGTTTTTGGACTTCACAGTTAAAGGATGGGTATCCTGGCCTGGAAAAGTCTCTTTTCCATCTCTAGGTTTATGCCTTTCAGAAGCTCCTGAATGCATTTACCTTGTTTGTGGAGAGGTCCCAAGTATGTGTCTCTGCCAAGACTGTCGGCTTAGATAACCACTTGGGTCAGATCGTGGTTATCTGAGTGCGGTCCCTGGGTGCGAGCACCTCTGGGCCGGGTGCTGATCCCGGGCGGTTGTGCTTAGCGTGGCCACCCTCGCGCAGAGCTGCCACAGCATCCTCTCTTCACACCTGCGCCAAAGGCTGCTCCTCTGCTCAAGCACCCGGTAATTACTGCTGGGCTTTGCAAATGGTGAAATTACTATTTCATTTGCTTCCAAGCTACTCCTGGTAGCTGCACCCATGTGCAGTTGTGTTTGGAGTTCCCTAAGGTTGGAACAGGCACGTGGACCACAACCACCTGGAAACGGCCGTTCCTTCCCTCAGTGCTGTGTGACACACGTACTCCACATCCCCCGCACTGGTTCTTCTCCCTCATACTCACACATGCGGTTGGGTTTTTTTTTTTCTTCCAGATTTTTTGTTAAGCCTTCTGTGCTTAGCGCAGCTTAACACGGGGAGGTTTGAATCTCAGCTGTGGTCCACTGTTAAAGGGCAGAAATGTCTCCAATGCCAACTGTAAGAACTTGGGCAGAGTTAGCCCTAAGGGCAGCATTAGCACTGGTGTTTGGGACAACAGACTCTTGCCTTGTTCCTTTCCTCACCCCAAGAATTGTATCCTCACTTGTAAATAACACACAAAGCTTGTCGAACTGCTCCATTTGAATACTTTTCCCTTATTCACTGAGGGTACCTCAGCTTGGTGGTCTCAGATAAGCATGAAAACCTACTGTGGCTAGCGACGTGTGTATCACAGTACTGAATTCCTGCTCAGCAACAGAAGCCAAATTTTTCTGTGCCTGTCAGGGATGGAGCACGTCGTTTAGAACCGAGAGCGGCTCCATGTGCTCTGTTGTGCCTTCAGCAAGCCTTATGGCCTGCCTTGGGCTTCACGTGTGCCCCTTAGCCCAGAGGGGCCAAAAATCCCCCCATCTCCTCAGTATTCTAAGGCATGTGTTCCAGTGTGCGGTCTGGGTTGGGGCAGCACAGAAGGGAACATGCCTTTTGAGTGGATCAGGGCATTGTTTCCTGAGGATTCGGGGTCTTCTGGTGGGCATAGAATCCGAATCATTAAGGTTGGAAAAGAGCAAAAAAAGGCCAAGCCAAGAAGTCAGGGTTTTTTAGATAAATAGAGGGCATCTTTATAGGCCTTCACCTCTAGTTCATGAGCTCTGTTCAGGGAGTAGCAGCTGAAGTGGCAGCTATGGAGGGGTTCTATCCATCAATACTAATAACCCATTTAATAGAGCTTCTGGAAATGTGTCATTTTGCAGTCAAACAGAATAAACCAGAATCAAGGAAAGGAGCTTTGTCTAATATTAAGTGTGATGCTCAGGGCTCCTTACAAATCACCAGACTTCTCTCCAAATGACATGGTCACAGGGGCTTGTCCTGCACAGAGTGGGTGCTCATCATACCTGCCTATTGCAAGAGGTTAGGAAAAACTGTGGAGGAGGCTTTGGCACGCGTACCGACCTCCGTATCCTTCAGCTTCTTCCAGGAGCTGGCCAACAGCTCTTGGTTCTCTTACAGACTCTACCGCCCGAGTGAAGGAAATCTAAGGCAGGAGCGGCTCGTTTCCCGCTGTCAGAACGCCCTTCGTCCAGGCTGCTCTCGGCAACGCCAAGTCCATGTCACCCAGGCTCAGGGGAGAGCAGCCGTGTTCAAGTTGTTTTGGCCTGGGTGTATGCACTGCCCGTGCCTTAAGTGCAGCCCAGGAGCGGATGTGTGTGAGCTGCCTGGAGACACACCACAAAAACCCCAAGCCCAAGGCAGTCGGGGTGAGCACCAACGCTTGGTGCTGCAGCTTGCAGCTGCCTCAGCACTTCACCAAGGGGCATCCCATGGGCGCTGTGCGGGGATCCAGCCGCCGCTACAGAAACCACATCACAAACGTCTAAAAAGAGCATCGTTTTTATTGGTTATATACTGTAGAGCTGACAGTGTTTGAGTCAGGACAGACATGCAGATAAAGTGTGTGTTTACATTTGGCATGCAGACTAAGGGCACTGTGTAACGGGAAGGAGGTGAGCACCATCTGTATCCACTGTGTGCGCAGCCTGGGGAGGAAAGAGCTGGCTTCCCTCTACTGAGCATGCTGAGACAGGGAGAGTTTTGAGAGGGTGAAACAGTGCTGACAGCTTTATTGGACATAAAGTTTGTTTTAGAGAAATAGGCAATACTGTAACCCTAGAAAATCTGCTTAATTTGGATGAGTCTGTGATTATGAAAAGGTTTCTTGCATTATTTGTCTTCTAACTAAGCTGCCCCAGCCCAAATATATGTCTGCAAATACAAAAAAATAGATTTATTCTCTTAAAAATACATTCCATGCAGCCTAGTGTGCTGCTTCCCCAAGGCAGGAGCCTGCACTGCATGCTGGCGGCCTAGGAAGACGATCCTTTGGGTCCGGAGGGTACCGACCCCCAGAGGCATCTGCAAACAATGGCTTCGTGTCTCAGGGCGCCCAGCGCAGTGCCCGGGGGACCGGCCTTCGAGCAGTGCTTTGACCACTCCAGTGATGTGCAAGGGTGGCAGAGGTGAGGTCTGCTAGATTAGGGACGACACCGGCGTGACTATTGCTTTGATCCGTAGCTGGGAAATCGCTCGTGTCGAGTGGCTCTCGGAGCGCCGCCCCGCCCACGCTTCCCGCCCGTTCCGTTCCTGGCGGTAGCGGCTGCGGGAGGCCTGTGGATCCCTCCTCTGCCCACCCAGCTGCAGCAGGACGATGTGGGCGCAGGGGTTGCTCTGCGAAGCCGTCGCCCCTTCGTGCTCCCTGGGCAGCAGGAGAGGTGTTGCTCTGCGTGCTGTGGTGGATACGAAGGAAGCCACTGCGCAAAGCCACGAGCTGAACCCCGAGAGTGCTGGTGCCCTCGGGCTGGCACCAGCCGCTCGGGAAAGCCGCTGGCTCTCCAAGAGGGACCAGTGTCTCCGTTTCCTTGGGAGAAGCGAGCACTGACACACTTCCTCTGTACAGCAAATACATTTACAACTTTGGAATTACCCGAGTGCTCGATGCGCACCCTCATGGCATCATCAAGCCCACTGAAAAGACTGTTAAATTTATATGCTAAAATTACAAATAATTCTTCAGTGGTGGCAATATTTACACATATACTCTATTTTACAGCTGTTCAAAAAAAGTGTGCAATTTGAGTAAAACACATTGTGTTTCCTGAAGTCATTGCTATAAGTTTAATAATACAATCAGCTCCTATTGCACTCATGATTAGAGGGCATGGCCCCTGTCAATTTTAAAGAGGGTTTTCTTTCTCAGATTTGATCTCGATGGTGGTAAAAACAACCCAGTGTACAGTTTCTGAGTGATGTCTGTGTTCGTTATTTACAAGTGGTGAGACTAAGTCCTAGAGCAAGAGTTCAAGGTATGTGCTGTAAAATATTGAACAAAAGACTGAGGCAACTGGAGAAAGGAGAGACGTCACCTGTGAGAAGCACCTGAGGAGAGCAGTGCCAGAAGAGCTGCGGTGCTGGGTCAGCGCTGGGGCTCCCGCCGCGGGCTGTGCGCCGCTGGCGCAGCGGGGGAAGCCCTCCGGCCACCCACGGCCAAGACAAAGCCTGATCCCGGCTGTCAGAAAGGGGAACCCAGCAACTGCTGCTGCTGGCGGCTTTCCCCGTTGCGTGTCAGACGTGAGGTTGTGACACTGAGGTGAGGCGAGCTGTGGGGTTGAAAAGCCGATGCGTAATCCAGAGTTTTGTGGGTGGATTCGGGGAAGCCCGCGCTAACCCGGCATGATGTGTCGTAAGGATGTAGAGATGTCCTGGCTAGGACTAAAACCAGTTCCCTTGGAAGGAGCTTTGGAAGCACCGTGCTAACCTGAACCCATGCCAAGAAGGTGAGAAGGAGAGGGCTGGTGGAGGTGTAGGGGCACCCAAGGGTCCCATGCGGTGTGGCCCACTGTCCTGCGGGACAGGGCTGGGCACTGGGAGGAGCCATCAGTCGCTGCTCAGAACGATCCTTGTCCTCGTCAGCGCGGGTGTGCTGTCCAGCTGGTTACAGAACTAAGCCCCGAGTCCCGCACAGCAGTGGCGGTGGGGAGGCACCCGAAGATGCAGATTCTCTGAAGTGCTGAGCGACAGCACCACGTGGGTCGTCACAGCAGTTCTTCCCTGGTGACTGTAAGGGGAGGGTGTGACACGGCTGGAGATGGGCTTAGCAGCAGGTTCAGGAATGTAAATAATGACTGTGCCGACTGAAGGGGCAGGGCCATCCCCAGATGTGAAGCCCTGGGGTAAGCAGGCGGGTACCTCGGGAGGCACCTGGGCCGCTTGCTGCCGAGCAGCCGCGCTGGTTCGCAGGGGTTTTGCAGCAGCGCATCCCACGAGACCAAAGGGAGAGGACCTGAGGCAGCGTATTTAGTTTTGAAGGGGAAGATTTTCTTTAGCGTGAAAGTAACGGGCAACGAGTCAGAACGTGGCATCCTGGGGCTGGCAGAGGCGGGCGAGCCAGCCCGGTGACAGCACTGCTGAGACGTGGCGCTTCGGCAGGTCTGTCTGTCGGCCGTGGCACGGCTGCAGGACGGCGTCCGAGGCGTGGGAAGCTGATGCCGATCGAGCAGCTGGGCTCAGAAATGTCCTTCTGCGCGCGGTTTGTTTTGTGGTGGTGCCCCTGCCACACGGCTGCCCCGGAGCAAAGCAGGGTGCTCAGGGTGGATACCACAATTTCACAGGCTCGTTAAAAAAAAGAAATTTCCACTGTGGTTTCAAATTGCAAAATACGCAGTGATTTTCAATACTTCTTGATAAACATGGGCAGAGGGAGGCATTTCAGAATTTAGCTTCAGATTTTAAGTTTCTTTCACTTTTAGTTTGGATTTTGAGTTTCAATTTTTTCCCCCATTATACTTGATATATTTTTCCCATTCTCTGCTAGCACTGCTATGCTATGAAATGGTAAGAGACAGCAGTTGATATAATTTATTTTAATATAATTTAGTTTTAAGATTATTAGAGCTGCCACTCAGTACTAATTTAAAAGCATTAACTTGACATTTGTACATGCCACGAAATATAAAAGAATAAAGTGAAGGGTTAAAAATATAAATTTGGGAAACCATCTAAAAATTGCATAAGGAAACACTTTTTTTCCAAAAATAGTTTTTCCCTTCATCCAAACAATCTTTATTGGGGGAAAAAAAAAAAATCACGCCATTGAAACACTTTCCTTTTTATAGAAAAGTTTTCGCAGACATTTTCCAACCAGCTCTGGGTTTTTGATTCATTTGCCTCTCAGAATTGAGGCACACAGTTCCGAGGGGCGGGGAGGAGAGCCGGCACAGCCATGTGCATGGGTAGGGGGGTCACCCGTGTGCTGCTGCGGCAGCTGCTCGTCCGTGGGGTGAGCTCTGGAAGGAGTGTGGGCTGCAGCTCGGCCGTGGGGGCTGCTGGGGCACCTCCAAACCAGGCGAGGGACCTTTGCCCTCCCGCAGTGCTGTCCTTGTCCCTCCGCAGAGAGGGGCGTCTGTTTCCCACACGCCGAGGAAAGCGCAGGAGGAGGCTGGTGGTGGTGCTGGGGTGCAGGACAGCAGA
>NW_009703116.1:9095-13840 GCF_000703405.1 Apaloderma vittatum | reverse complement strand
GGGGCCGCCCCGTCGGCCGGGCACTGGGCTGTAGAGGCAGGGCCCGACCCCACCGTGTGAGGCCGACGGGATCTCCTCGCTCAGGGCAGATGCTGCTCCAGCGCCTGTGGGAGCTGCGAGGGCGGCGTCTCTCCCGGCAGTGACGCCACCGGCACTCGGTGGCCTGTGGGAACCGACGGGTAAAGACACCTCTGTATTTGAAGCAATCCCTGATCACACCTGGGTCCCAAAAATGACAGGTGGGTGCTCCTGAAGAGGGACAGAGGCCGAGGCTGCCTAGTCAGCCACATGGAAGCTCAGCTTAGGGTCCAGTCCTGCCGTCTCCACCCTATTTTTGGAAGGAACAGGGGCATCCTGCTTGCCTGGGAGGAAAAGCACTCGTTTCCTTTTCCCTTAGAGCTCGACTGCTGAGAATGAGCAGCAGAGTTGTTGCCTGCAGAGCACAATGGACATAAAGTTTTGGGTAAAAAAGCACGCCAGGCCAAGTCAGGAGGAAGTTTCCTTGCCGCGCAGACTGCTGCTGGATTGGCTCGGTGGGTGACTTCTTGGTGCAAGAACTCCACGCAAAGCTTGTTGCAGAGACTGACAGCAAAAAGGAAGAAACTGCTTCTAAAGGTTTTCTGCTCTCCTTCCCTCTTCATGTGTAAAGCAACTAGCAGGGAATGGTTCCCACCTGCCTAGAGACAGAGGGTGCTGGGAACTCGGGTACCGACCACCGCCCAGGCCAGCAAGGGTGTGTTAGGGAACCGAAGCGTCGAGCTGTGGGGCTGTGTAGGAGAGCTGTTGTGGGCAAGTGGCCTGTAGTCACAGGGATACCTCTGGGACCTTGTCTAAATGCAAGTGATGAACAAGTTCTCTCTTGTCCAGGGAGTACCATCGTTCAGAGCGACAGGGCAGGCACGATTTCCGCAAGAAGACAGACCTATGGAGAAGATTAAGACTGCAGGTACAGAGACGAGAAGTGGGAGTCCCCTGAGCAAAGTCTCTGCAGCTGCCTCTTCAGCAATGAAGAAAAAGAATTCTCTGGTAAAGCTCCTGTACCTTGCAAATCGCATTAGAAAACTGGTTTCAGGCTAGCTGAGGCTTCTGGAGAGGTTACAAACTGGTGTGATGCCCGTGAGCTTGGGACTGTCCTGCCTCTTGCTCCACTGTGCACTGTGTTCGTTGAGGGGAAGGGAATACAACTCATTGCCGAGATGTGGTCCGGCAGGCACGCGAAGCACCCTGTAAGAGACAACCCTGCAGCATCACAGACCGGCCAGGACCCACAGCTGCCTCCAGCAGCAGTTCTGCTCTCTGGAAAAGCACGGTGATTGCCCCTAGGCAGCCATCCCAAAGCCCATTAGGCTCCTAGCCCAAAGCAGAATGAGAGACCCTGCCTGGCATAGGGTCTGTCTATCATCTTTTTTTCTTTTATGCTGTAGCACACCCTGCACATACTTCCACACCCGGCAGGAGGATTTTGCAGGTGAGATGCACAACACCTGCCAACACAGGGGAGATGGAGCTGACCTGAGGTCAGATCACACCTCCCCGGGCAAGGCATTCAGGCTCCTGTTGCAGTTGCTGGAGGCCTGGGCCGGCCAGAAGATCCAAATGTTGTTGTGCATGGTACGGGGACCTGACTTAACCCAGGTTTTTATTTGTTGTTGTCCCAGTCTGTGCAGATAAAGGAAGCGCAGCACAGCCTCAGGTACGGGAGTCTGCATCTGGCCAGATGAATGTCACTGTGGGTAACGCCGCTGTGACCACACAGAGCATTGCCGTGGTGTCCCCCTCCTCAGCTACCAACAAGGACAGCGTCAAGTTCTCTGCTCTCTAGTGCAAACATTACCTATCTCTAAACACCAAGTCCCTCTGGGCTCTTAATCTTGTGCAACTTCACCGAGAGGTGTGACTGTGTAGGGCTCTCGGCTGCCTTGCTGCAGTCCTGCTGCTCGCACATCAAGACTCTGCAACTCCTGTGCACATCCAGTAAGATGCGCTGACAACAGGTTTGAGGTCTGAAGATATTTCCTGCTGTGGGTGATTCATAAATAGAAAGGTGCACTTGGCTCTGGGCAGCTGCACAGGCAAAGGGGGAATAGCAGAAAGTCTTCTGTACAGATGTAAGCACGCACGTAGGAATTAACGTCTGCCTGTACCTCCTCTGAAGGGAGCACCCTGTGAGGAGGCTAGAATACATGGCGTTTTTTTCGTATTTCAGGCAGTAAGTCACAGTGACTATCATGTGAGCCACTTCACACTACTTTGTGTGTCCAGGAAGTTGTGTTTTAGGAGGCAGAGCAGCAGGTATGCAGCAGCAGACAAATACCCTAGTGGTACAGCGGCCAGCTGAAGCAGGTAAGCCAGGGGCTCTGATTTTGTCACTCCAGATGTTGTTTTCCACCCCTGATTGTCCACTGTGTGCCACAGGATGACAGGTGCAGTGCCTCTTATTCCCTGGAGAAAGAATTTTAGCCATAAAGCTGGCTGAAACAAGTTTAGAACAGAAAAATAAGGTAGTGCTTTTCTACCAGTGTAGAAAAAGAGTAGACTAATTGACTGAGGCAACACAGTAGCTGCTCTACCTCTGAGCAGTGCTAATTTAAGACTGGTTTTTTCCTAGAAGCTTTACATTCATTCTGGACAAGTTCTCTAAGCTATGTTACCGAGAGCTCAGTTACTGGCTTATTGCCTTGTAACGCTCTTTTCTGGATGGTCCTTGAACTCACATACCTGCTCCTCCACTTGGAGACCCAGTGCTGTGGGGGGGTTGGAGTCGGGGTCTGGCAGCTCCGTCTTGGCGGCCGGCCTTTTCCCCCGTGTGTCAGCCTGCGAGAGATACTCAGAAGAGCTGTACTGTTTTCTTCTGGAACTGGCCGCAAAATCTTTGCTTTCATCCTGTGTGAAGGAAAATAAAGAGGCTTGGGACTCAAGGACTGTGCAGGGGTCTGGAAGAGTACGGGGGTCCTGGTGCTGGGTTCTCAGTGCGAGCTGCTGGCTTGAGTCCCTTTGGCAAGGAGGGGCTTTGGCCAGGCCAGCTCTGGCATGTCCTCACTTCTGCGTTCTTTCATAAAGTGGGTTTTTTAAAAAAAACTTCCAGTAATTTTAATTCAAGTTACAGCTGTGGGGTCTTCTGTTCAGCTGAGACCTGTGTACAAACCTGGGCTGAGCCTGGGCAGCTCTCTGAGCCCAGAGTACTTATACCCACCACAGAAAAATCTCACCAGTTAGTGACTGAAGCAGTTTCTTAAAAGCATTAACCCTGAGTTTTAGCTACCGTGGAGGGGTGGTGGCCAACAATACGACTCTCCCATTTTCTTGGCAATGAAGACTGACCAGAGGGGTAGGGAGGTGATTGTGCCCCGGTGCTGGGCATTGGTGAGAGATCTCGAGGGGCTGGAGCGAGTGCAGGGGAGGGCGACGGAGCTGGGGAAGGGCCTGGAGGATGAATCCTGTGAGGAGTGACTGAAGGAGCTGGGGCTGTTGAGTTTGAAGAAGAGGCTGAGGGGAGACCTCACACTCTGCAACTGCCTGAAAGGACTTTTAAACTCACTAATGTTTTCTTCAGTGTTTGCAGAGATGTTTATGGGCTCAGACACCCCTCAGGGCAGGCTGAGGCACCTGTGTCCTTCACTGAGGCTGTGCCCTGCCCTGAGTGGCAGCGGTGACGAGACCCCGTCACCCTCCAGCTCCCTGGGCAGATGGCAGTGCTTTTGCTACTGCCATCGATGGCTGGAAAACCTTGTCCACAAGTTCCGGCACACGGTAAGGCACCATCATGTCATCATGAGAAACACAACAAATCCCTGCAACAGTGAACTTACAATTGCAATAACGCAATCGGCTGCTTTGGACAGTGCGGTCCCTGCCCTGCGCTGCTGGAGGCTTTGTCAGCTCTGCTCCCGCGGGGACGGCCGCGTGCCCACTGAAGCATGCAGTGCCCAGCCCTGGGAAGGGGCAGCGGGCACTGGTGGGAAAGATTGGTCCCTGCCTTGTAGCAAAAGGGATTGCAGGGCAGGGAGAGGCAGCAGCCTCCGTGCCTGGCAGAAAAGCGTCTCTGAGATGGACACCAGGCTTTGGGGGGCTCTCAGAAAGAAGCTGTGACATCCACTGGGTCTGAATGGGCAAACATCTGCCCTGAGGTGGCCCTGCAGTGGATGACATCCAGAAGACACTGGGCCTGTCCCTGCTCCTTGCAATCAAAGCTGTATAACAGAAGTGAGATGTCAACAGCAGCAGCAGCACCTTGGTGAACAGGCACAACACAGGGACAGGTTCCACAGGGACCTCCAATCAACCATGGCCCAGTGATAACTGGACCAGGCTGCTCAGAAAAGTGAGGTAATAATTTTAATTTATTGAGTGACAGTCAACTTGATGAACTTGGACAGCTCAGCAAGGGCTGAGGTACCTCTGTATTCCCGAGACAGTAGCTGTCTCTAAAGACGAGGCCACGGGGTGAGCACATAGGAGCTCCCTGCCCTTGGGCATCATCAACCATGGC
This sequence comes from Apaloderma vittatum, assembly GCF_000703405.1. Classification (NCBI taxonomy): domain Eukaryota; kingdom Metazoa; phylum Chordata; class Aves; order Trogoniformes; family Trogonidae; genus Apaloderma; species Apaloderma vittatum. The sequence continues at coordinate 9,351 of NW_009703116.1, read as the reverse complement.
CCAGTGATAACTGGACCAGGCTGCTCAGAAAAGTGAGGTAATAATTTTAATTTATTGAGTGACAGTCAACTTGATGAACTTGGACAGCTCAGCAAGGGCTGAGGTACCTCTGTATTCCCGAGACAGTAGCTGTCTCTAAAGACGAGGCCACGGGGTGAGCACATAGGAGCTCCCTGCCCTTGGGCATCTCACAGGGTCAGTCTGTCACTGCTGCCAAGCTGCAGGAATCTTACTCTCAGCCCACATACACTGGGTG
>NW_009703116.1:8301-9068 GCF_000703405.1 Apaloderma vittatum | reverse complement strand
GGCTGGCTGCCCATCGTGTGCTGGTGACGCCGACCAGCACCTCTGGGTACTGCACCAGAGCGCGGTCAGTGTGGAGCTCAGCGTGCTCCGTGGCACCCCAAAGGACAATCAGCCGGGCACTGACAAGCACCTGGGAAGCCGCTCTGAACAGACTGTGACCCCCCAGGGTTCACATAGAACAGAACAAAACCCTTGGACAAAGTTACTGAGCTCCAAGCCAAGATGAAAACACTGATGCGGCTGCTTAAGTAGACTCTTAAGTGGAGTCAGCAAGAGCGAAATGGTGATGGAAGCACTTCGTGTTTGTCCCTAAAGCAGTGGGGAGAAGGGCTGAGAGGCAGCACAACACTGGATACTGTCAGGGAGACGTCTCCACGAGGCCCACCCACCACAAGAAGGTACACATAGCTTTTCTTCAAGAAAAGCCTACCTTCAGGTTTTTACCTAATTCGTGTGACACAGAGCCACAGCTCCAATCATATTAACATCACAGCCACAAGAACAACCACCCGAAGGAGGGGAACCTGCATAGATTTGAAAAGTGGGTTCATGTGAACTTCAAGGCCAAGTGCAAGGTCCTGCACCCAGGCTGGTGCAATCCCAAACCCAGACCTGGCTGGGCAATGAGAGGATGGAGAGCAGCCCTGCGGAGAAGGACGTGGGGGTGTTGGTGGATGAAAAGCTGGACCCGAGCCAGCAACGTGCACTGGCAGCCCGGAAAGCCGCTGGCACCCTGGGCTGGCTGCCGAGCCGCGTGGGCAGCAGGG
>NW_009703116.1:1869-8017 GCF_000703405.1 Apaloderma vittatum | reverse complement strand
TACAGTGTGGTTGGGGAGACACTGGCACAGGTTGCCAAGAGAAGAGTTCAATGCCCCATCCCTGGAGACATTCAGGGCCAGGCTGGACGGGGCTCTGAGCAACCTGAGCTAGTTCAAGGTGTCCCTGCTCACTGCAGGGGAGTGGGCTCGATGACTTTTAAGGTCCCTTCCAACCCAACGCATTCAATGATTCTACGAAAAACAAGTAAGTACATTCATCTTGCACTGCTGCCTGCTCATCAGCTCTCTGCCTGCCAGTGCCTTTGGACTAAATCAGGCGGTGCAACTTTTCAGCAGTCAAACATCACACCAGAGAAGCACTGACTTCATGATCTGAAACATGGAGCTCAACAGAACTGGCTGCTGGAGGTCTTGCACCTCCCCAGCTGTTCGAGAGCCGAGAAAGCCGCCCTGCAAGCGCTAGAGGGAGCTGGTCCTCAGGCTGCAGCATCCAGCCATGAGGACCGACTGCTTCCCGGCTCTCCCGGAGCAGCGCAGCACTCTGATTGATGAGCTGCTGCTTCTGTAGCACAGAATCACAGAATGGCTTGAGTTGGAAGGGACCTTAAACACCCTGGAGTTCCAAAACCCCGCCACGGGCAGGGACAGCTCCCACCAGAGCAGGTTTCTCCAAGCCCCGTCCAGCCTGGCCATGGGCACTGCCAGGGAGGGGCTGCCACAGCTGCTCTGGGCAACCTGGGCCAGGGTCTCACCCCCTCACCCTTCTGTAGCACAAGTATTGTTAAGAGCTGCTGACACCTTCTGCAGCTTCATCAGGGACATGTGCCTACACCAGCGGTACACAAACACAAGGCTGAAATTCCACCTTGTGCCTTGGCATCTCCTTGCAAGAGTTATTTCCAGGTGCTGAGTCTGGGTCTGTCCCGAGGGCTGGGCTGAGGCAGGGGCCAAGCCTTCAGCTTGCTTTACCCTCCTGCTGCGCTGCAGCAAACAGTCAGACACCACGAGTATTCCCTGGAGGAGAGGAAGATGTATTTTGGGAAAACTGACACAGTTCCCCAAATAGGATTCTTAAGGCAATCTCTGACTTGGGGCAGTGGCGCTGGGAAGAGGTGACAGTGACACCTCTGCAGGAAAGCTGAATGTGCAAAGTCAGCGTAATTCAGTGCCAAGCCTTCTGCCAGAGAAACTGCTACACCTTTAACTGAAACCCAAATCCCAGCACAAACAGACTGCTAGTGAGCTGAGGCATATTATAAGCCCGAAGATACCCTCTGAAGGCAGGTATTTTTTTCCCAAGGACATAGGCAATGATGTGAGCTGCCCAAACACACACAGTTTAGTATTTCCTGGTATATCTGTGTATCTGCAGTCTGGTAACTTCGTGGTCTTTATTTACAAGCTAAAACTATACTTAATTTATGACCAAGAATTCACATTTGTGACTCTGGGATGTCAGGGTGAATTTATTTAAAAATAAACCCAACACTTAACAGCACTGTGTGAGCTAACCACACAGTCACACTCCTGCCTGCTTGTCTCTGCAGGCACGGCAGGGCTGGAAGCCAGTGGGCTCTCCGCAGATACGCAGGATGACCAGGCAGAGGTCAGGGTGCTCTGCCAGAACGCTTCAGCTGCTGTTGGAGGCACGGGGCAGAGCCAGCAGCTTTACCTGACACTGACCTTGAAACCACCTGCAGAAGGTACTGCAGAGCCACACAAGCCCTGGGTGGGCTGCCATGAGATGACGGGAAGAAACAAGTGAGTGCCTGCTCTTCAGGGCTCCATGACTGAGTGAACCGGGGCTGCTTAGTCTCGAAAAGAGAAGGCTGAGAGGGGATCTCATTAATGTACCTAAATACCTGCAGGGTGGGGGTCAGGAGGAAGGGGACAATCCCTTCTCAGTGGTGCCCAGCAACAGGATAAGGTTTAAGCTAGAACATAGGAAGTTGCAGCTCAACATGAGGAGAAACTTGTGGGCTGTGCGGGTGCCGGAGCCCTGGCCCAGGCTGCCCAGAGAGGGTGTGGAGTCTCCTGCTCTGGAGACTTTCCAACCCGCCTGGACGCGTTCCTGTGGGGCTGCCCTGGGTGACCCTGCTCTGGCAGGGGGTGGCACTGGGGGATCTTTGGAGGCCTTTCTGATCCCCAACATTCTGTGATTCCATGACTGCCCAGAAGTGAGCTGAGCTGCAAGTGAGGAGCTCTGCAGCTCTGAGACCCGAGGCTGTGGGTGCTGTGGATTCAAACTCCTGGGATAAAGGGAGGCCTAGGGATGGATCTCCTGTTTTCCAAGCATGTAAACTGCTGTTACGCAAAAGAACAATCTCGGTCACGTCAGTTCTGCCTGGATTCATGAAAGAGAAGTACAGACTGCCTGTGACCCTGGCCAGGGAGACGATGCATTCTCAGTGTCCAGGTGTAGCTGGAAGGCCAACGTGCCCTTCTGTAACACCAGGCAACGCTCTGCGAAGCAAAGCAATGCAACGGTGCAAATTCTTCTGTGCTTCTGACTGCCAGAGAAGCGAAAGAGAAGTTTCGCAAATGTAAAACTCCTTTCGCGTCTTCACCGCCTCATCTTTGTCAATGCCAGAGCAATTTGGTTATGAATCTGCCACCTCTGCCACCATCCCTGTCAGATCGCTCACTTGGGCTCCTCCTGGAGACCAGCAATGGCAGCAGATCCTTAGAGCAGCTCTAAGAGCAGAGGCAGGAGCTGCAGCAGGAACTGACCTGGGATCTCCTGGACTGGAGGGGCACTTGGTGCCAAGTGAGCTTGCTTGAAATGTGCTGGAGCCTGCGGCTCCTGTGGCAAGTATCGCTCAGCACACCAACTGTCCGTGTGTGTCAGCCCCGCTGCGAAGGACTCCCCTCCCCGGTACCAGCCAAAAGAAGAGAAGAGCACAGCCATCCCCACGGCTCTTGCTTCTTTGCAGGTGACATACGGACACAGACCAAGGGAAGCATTTCCAGGCTGGAGCCTGTTTCACATGGGGAAACTGTGCAGCTCTTACCAAAAGGAACTTTCTCTCTACAGCTGCCATTAGAGTGACAGCTCTGCCCAAGGCACAACCTTCTGCTCACTTCCATCACTTTTTCATTACTACTCCAAGATGATAGTGCCATGCAAAGCGACTCTGAGAAGCATACTCTGTCCTACATAAGCTGTGACTATGTCTCTGCTGATCTTGGCAAGACCAGATGCTACTCTACCGTTGTTCACACGGCATTACAAGACCCGAGCAGATGGATCTGATTTCAAGAAGTCTAAATAAATTGGGCACTTTGCATACAAGGTGCTCCACTGAATGTAACAGGAGCTGGGAGAGGGGAGCATTTCAGGCAATATGCTGTAAGAATTTCATGTCAGGAACTCTATGACCAACAGGCAACTTGGAAAACCTTGTCACCTGGAACACAGAGTGTTTAACACTGGGTACTTACAGGGAGTGTGCTGCGGTGCCAAGCAGAAGCTGCGGCAGGATCACTTGTGTAGCTCCTGCGTGTGAGCAGCTCAGATGCACTTAAGTTACTTTTGGTCCTTCGAGACCCCAGCTCAGGGGCACTCCAGGAATTAGCTGTAGCACTCGTCCTTGCTGAGGTCTGCTCCAGCGAGTTTGTTCTTGCACCGTTCCCCTCCACGTCGGAGAGGTCCACTGAGGACCTGCACATGTTTGTAGTACTGGAAGACGTGCTTTTCTCCACTTTGGTTTGAGAGTCCTCCAGGGAATGTAAGCCTTGTCTTGTTCTCCAGGAACTTCTCACGGTGACGTGTTTTGTTTCGGACGAAGCTGCATCTGAAAAGCCATGGCCCTTCCAGCCGACTGCCTCTGGAGCAGGCTCGCTGCTCCTCTCCGTGAGCTCCGACGTCTTGATCACGATGCTGCTTCTGGAGACGACTGTTTCTGCTTTACTTCTCGGTGCCGCCTCTCCAATCCTGTCTGTCTCTGGTAATTTCAGAGCACTTTTGTTAATCGATATCTCGAAGGGTGTGGGGAGATTGTTTGTTACTGGTGAAGGCTCATTTGGAGCTACTCTGATGTTGCTGGTGGTAACATGCCTTTCCTTTGCTGCTGTATCTGCACTGGTCCTTGAAATTGTTGGCTCAGAAGGGAAAATTGTGATGCTGCTTGTCATTTTACTTGTTACTGTTTTAAACCCAGACTTCTGTTTGTCTGACTCTGCTTCAGAAATGGTCCCTCCCATAATTGCTTTCATATCCTTTTCAACAATTGCAGGTTTAATCACAGCTTTTGATCTCAGAGCTTCTCTCGGGCTGAACGACCTCCTGGATTTAAATCCTCCAGTGCCGGCCTCTGACAGTTTTGTACACTTGGTGGAGTCTTCCTCATTTACAGTGTTCTTGTCATTTTCAAAAAGTGATGCTCTAAAAAGTCCCCTGGAATTGGAGAACTGCTTGGAACCAACTTTGCTTCTTGTCTCAAAATCTGACTGAGTGGTTGGTTTTTTGCTCTTTCTCGATTCTTCATCTGAATTTTTTTCCTGGTTACTCTGGATGGTTTTGGAGTCCGTTTTTAAGCCGGCATTTACGTGATCGACGGCAGAAGTTGAACACTGTTCCACATCTTCTTTATCAAAATCTGTGAGAACCTGCAGAATGTCTTCCTGACTCCTGGAGCGATGGGAATGCTTTGTAAGTGCTGACAGCTTTGCACTTTCAAGTGATGTGTCTGCGAGTTCTTTTTCCTGGGAGATTATTGCTCTTTTAGCCCGCCCTTCCAAGGGCTGTCTGTGTGACCCAGCAGAAGTGTTTGGTGCCTCTGCTTTGGACCCAGTGGAGTCCAACGCTGACCCGTGAGCGGAGAGGTGGTACCTGTATGCTGAAGCTGTGCCGTTGGAAGAGGTGTGATTACCCCTGGCGAGCAGAGAGTCCCCCGAGCACTCACTGACTTCTGCCTGACTTGTTTTCAGCTTCTCAGCCAAAGACGCCACTGACTCTCCTTTGCCTGACTTTTCATCTCGTGCCTCAGCGCTGCTGTGGCAGTTGCCACGGAGCACCTGAGACGGCTTCTCAGCCTTGGATCTCAGGCCCGTGTCACCACCAGGTTTGGAAGGAGCTTTCCAAGATTTCTGCTCCTGTGCAGCAGGAGGATATCGGCTGAGGACAGAAGGCTGCTCTTTTGATCTCTTCCCCTCGCTCTGCGTGATGCAGCCTTCCTTCTGACCAGAAGAAAAAGTGGAAACTAAAGACTTCTCTTCCGGTCTTTTTGTATCTGTCCCGGCAGTGTCGGAAAGGACAGATGCGCCAGACGCTTTTCCTGCTCTTCTGTTCATTAAGCTCGGACTGGACACCTGCTTACCACCGTGGCTGGAGCTGTCATTACTGAAATCTCTGTTCCTTGCTCTTTCCCGGCGCTGCTGCGGTGAAAGCTCTCTTGTCTTGTGCTTGGTCAAATCAGCTGTGACACCTCTGTATTTAGGTCTGTCATGTTTTCCCCTGCTAGAAAAGCTCGTATCTTCATTTTCGACCTCTCCATTCTCCAGATCTTTCTGTTTCTTTATTTGCATTTTTATTTCTTCCAGCTGACCCGTTAAGAGTTTGTTTTTATTCTGTTCGCTCAAGTAACTGTCTTGCAGGTCATTGTTTTTGGCTTTCATTTTCTTAAGTTCTTCTTCTAGAGATTCAAAACGTTTGATTTGAGTTTTAAGTTTCTCAATTTCTTGAGTGAGATCTTTCACCTTGTTGTCTTCCTGATTTTTATTCTTTTGGTTTTCGGATTTATTCCTGGTTTCATTTTCTACGTGTTTCAGGTAATCCACACTTCCCTTCCTCCTCGTCTCCTTAGAGGGCAATGCAGAAGTCAAGTCATCTTCAATTCTCAAGTCATTTCTGTCCAGGAGATTATTTGATGACCTTTCTAGCAAGTTGGATGCATTCCTAGTTTGATCTGCCCTATTCAGTTTATTGTTTTGTTCTAGCTTCTGTGTTAGCTCCTGGATTATTTTTTCATTCTGCTTTTCTCTTTCGTTAAAATGTTTTCTTTCAGTGATAAAGCTCAGAGCTAAGGATTTCAGTTTCTCTAACTCACCTGTTAAGGTCTGCTCGCTTTTATCCAGCCTGTCCTCAGACGCTTCCAGTTCTTTCACTTTCACTCTAAGTATATCTAATTCTGTAGATATCTTTTTGGTCAGGTTCTTCTCTTCATTGAGGCTAAGACACAGCTGTGTG